>NC_081134.1:11555300-11850088 GCF_958295425.1 Solea solea
AAAATATGCTTTTGTTTTCTCCTCTGTTTATTTTTCGATTCAACGCTTTTTTTTTCACTCCCGTGTGTCATGTTGCTAAAGACAGGACGTGTTCTAGTGATACCTACTGTCTGATTTTAGTTACTTTTCATTGACAGTAGTTTGTAAAACTGTCAAACAAACTTCAAACGCAAGACAATGAATGCCAGCGCAAGAGAGAGGTGGGAATATGACGTCATCGTTTTAAGTAACGCATTCAGTATATGTTTCTGGTCCCCTACAACGCCGTGTGGACAGCCCCTAAATAATTTAAAAAAAAAAATTGAGGACTGGAAAAATGAACAGATATGGGATGAGATAAGAAGCGATAAAAAGAGTGAGAGTAATTTCACAAAGGGAATGAAAGCTGCCACCCTGCAGGATCCCCGACGCCCAAGGCGAGACCATTTAGGGACGAACCACAAAGAGCATGTCAGCGGGGGACAGGGAAATGGCAGGGTATAGGCTTTGGGATGCAGAGGGGGAGCCCTGCCTGTCTGCATATATTCTGCAAAAATGCTGCAAAGGATGACACCTGACAGCCCCATCCTCAAGTCACAAGTCAGTGATAGAATGAGGGCTGAGGTCCATGTTGGTTTGGTGAGGATCGAGCAGAAAGAGTCTCTATTCTTAGGACAGAGAAGCTGGGGAAAAAGACACAAAGACACTCAGTGTGGGTAAAAATTTGGAGGGCAGGAATAAAGGGAATTTACTGCTATTTCTCCCAGCTCTGTGGGACTGAAATAGCAGGTACTGGAAGACCCATAATAACTTACACATTCACAAATTCAGCCACTCCTTCACACTCCTCCAAATCCATAAGAAGTAGGGATAGACTTGAGTCTCCTTTGAGCTCCACGTCATTTTGTTCTTTTATTTATTCTCTGATGAAAAAGTCTGGGTCCTGATACATCCAAGAGAATTCTTGCATGCGAAAATATCGAGGGAAAATCCACAGGAAGGACATCAATAATAGACGGAAAACAGAAAATGGGGGTATTGTAAAAAGAAAAAAAAGAAGATGAAAAAAAAAAGTCAGAAGTGGCACACCATTTCAATTTTGAACAAGCCTGATTTAGCTTGTAACAATATTTCTTTTGTTGTGCACAAACAGTGAAATATTCTGCTCTGTCTGTCACTACAATGGAGAGCTGCTGTTTTCTGGGCCACGTCTCATTTGCTAATGAGATCTGGAAGGTAAAAGAAATTTACAGAAACAAAAGCTTGGAGCTAAAATGTGAGTAGTTCAACAGAAAAAGAAAAAAACACAGAATAACAAAACACACCCCAACACAACGACACAGACACACACTCAGCCAGTTGTTATCTTACTGATTTGTTGTCTCTAGTCATCATGCTGAGGAGAGGTGTCTGAGCTTAGAGCCAATTCACCTCTGTGGCTACACAAGTAAGTCATACTCAGTAACCAGGTTAAATGATAACAAGTCAAATGTAACAGGTCTCTGACTGATATGTGCATTTATTTAACATGCACTAATACATACACGTTCTCACTATATTAAGCAATGTTATGTGCCCAATAAAATATGCCAGCGGATTTTCTAAATATACTGAATGACCAGGTTTTTGGGGCATATACCAAAACGGAAATGCCAGGAATCACAAACATCATTAAGGTTGAGTCCAGACCTTAACCCCACTAAGAAGCATTGGGATGTACTGGGGAAGACTTAATGTCAGGGTCTAACTTGCCCAACATAAAATTTAAATAAACCTTGTGAAATTGTAAAAATAACACCACTGTGAATGCATTTGCTTATCAATTTTCATTTTTACGTGGAGTTATTGTTGGAGTGTGCACTCGTAATGAAGGCACTTCTCTCACCTGGCCACCGAAGCACAGCCAGCGTGACTCACTCGACGTTTTTCTATTCCCATTCCATTTTCCGCTCAGGCTCTGCAGGTTCAAAGTTCACCTCCATCCATCTCTTTCTCTTTTTTTCCTACGCCTTGTCCTTCAACCTCTGTATGCTTTGCTTCCCATCTCCCCCTGACTCTTATCATCTACATTCAATCAACCCCTTTCTCCTTTGCTCTTTTTCCTCTTCCTCAATTTACCATTTCCTCCTGTGTTCCCTTACACCCACAGACTGAATCACTGCCTCTCTGTCTGTCACGGTATGAATAATTGAGGTGTATTGAATGTGGTCAGCATATGGTGAGGTGGCCGTTATAGATCTTTAGGAAACACTGAGTGTATGCTGACACCTGTCCGTTTAAGGCCCACAGGAGTTTTGCATAGGCCCCCGCGGGAGAGCCAGGCAGCACACAATCGCCAAATCGCCTCTTCCTCTACGGCCCCTGCAGATCCACGCACTTGCATATGCAGGTGTACTTAGCAAAAGTACACTCGGTGAAAAACACTCTTGAATTTATGCGTGAGCACACACACAAGCCCTCGTGTGGACATACAAGTGAGTGTAAATTTAGACGATGATGTCAGGGTAAGACCCAGTCTGTCTCTGTCCCTTCTCATGCACCTGCATTAAAAAAGGGGATTGCTCCAAAATATCCTCTTCATCTTTCTGCTTGTGACTCACTCCTCATGTCTTTCCCTGTCTGTCATGTCTCACAGCATTTATCCTCCACACCTCCCACCTCCCTGCCCCGAGTCTGCCCTGCTTCTCCACACTTGACAGCACCCACAGCCTCTGTCAGCGCCACCCATCTGACCCCATCACCCCCCCTCCCTCACCTTAAAGCCTGGACTGTGTCTTTGACCTCCAAGAGTCACATGAGTTAACCGAAGCTCCCCTCCACACACATATCCACAGCTGCTTTTTTTTGCCCCATTCACACACACAATTGATCTTTTACCCCCCTGACTCCGGTTTCTCCTAATCCCTCCCTACCCCCCCTTCCTAATCCTGCAACCTTTCAGCCACACTACCATATTTCTCTTCCTCTAATCTCTCACCTTTATCTCCTTCCTGTCTACCCCGGTCACACACCCACAATGGTTCTCCTGGTTCCCCTTTTATCTAGATTATTAAAGAAGAGACATTAAGGTAAAGAAACCCCTGTTTCTTATTTTCTAAAAGCCCATAATTCCTTCCTGGCATATGTCTTGAAGTTAAAAGTCTTTAAAAGGCTTTGAAATGGACGAATCACTTTTTGATGTCAAAAAGGAAAAAGCTCACAGAAATAAAACTGAAGACAAACGACCATTCAGTTCATTTGCAGGTTATTAGGTGCACCTTATTAACATTTTATAGTTTTAACAAAAAAACAACCTTCCTGGTGGTTATAATTTTCACATTCTTCATCTAATTCTCCAAAATGAACATGTTTATTCAATTTCATGCTCATTTTGGGAGGAGTTGTGGAGCGGTGTAAAGCACCTTTTTCTCTACAGAGCTCCCCCTACAGTTGCAGAGTTTATACTTTTTACGACACCACCGTAAACATCCATCCGTGGTCTACCACTTCTATATCCTCAATGTCGGAAAAACTCAATTTCCCCCTTTCCTTGCCATGAGCATTTGTTTTCACCTGAGCTGGCAAACACAAGCCGTGGAGCGGGGTTTTTCAATTCTTGCCATTCAAAATAAGCCAGTGTGACGCCCCTCGTTGTCATTTCCTCGCTTCCTCCGGCAACAGTTTTCTGTGCTTCTTTTTTGTCGACTATTGACTGTCTAAAAAAAATGTCAGTGTCTTAATCCTGTAGCCATTACCTGGCTAGGGAGTGTGTGTGTGTGTGTGTATTGCCGGGAAGAAATTCCACACCTGATTCTGGCTGGTTTTAAGTTAACCATCACAATGACTCAGAAGCTGTTAAATTAGAGTCAAAATCCTGCAAAGCTCCCCATTAAATGTATACATTTAACATTTATACTTCTCTATAATTTCGCTTTCAATGCAACAGATGATTAGAGGCTTCATGTAGCTGGATGGGGAGGTGCATTAGACTACATTACTTTATTAGTTAAATTAAGCTGAGTGTTAAGAGCATATGGGTGACACGCAAACGTTTCCTGTGGGCCTAACAGTGTAGTTCCGGAGCAATTCTTTTTTTTTTTTTTCTTCATTTTTTAAAAAAGGAGACAAACAGCCTTACTCATTTCCTATGTTTTATTTTATTTCCCCCACTACATAACTATCCCACATCTATTGTCAGTTGTCATTGTTTGGTCATTCCACCGCATTATGTACATGAGAAACCGGATTACCATGAGAAAACGGTGGGATAATTAAAACCTCATATTACACGACAAGTGGTGGGTTATCTCATTACTCCATCCCCACTACGTCTCAAATCTGTATTGATCCATTATTATTTCAGTTAACATTAGGGTGGTGCGATGGTTTGCACTATTGCCTGAAGGCATGATGGAGGCGTCTAGAGGGAAACAAGATTTTAACTATTACTAATCGATAGTGTGCATACTTATAGATTAATCTGATTGTGCATTTGTGGGTTTCATGCTTTCTACACAAAACGTAAAGCCTTTTGTGTACATGTAAGGATTTGCAGCTTCAGTATCAGTCCAGATCTTCATTTTCTAGACTACTTCATTACTGCTGCGGTGTCATTTTCCATGTTGGGGGGGGGGGGGGGGGGTGGTCATTTTGTCATGCATGTAAAAATAATTTGGAAACCCGTGCTACTCATTACCATGTAATAGTTTAATTTCTCCAGCATCAATCTTCTTGTGTTAACTGATTTTCTTTTAATAGTGTAACCTAATAAGTAAAATCATTAAGACGTGTGTGCGTGTGTGGGATAAAAGTGTGCTTTTTTTTTTCTTTTTCTGTTGCTGTACACATCTGTTTGCCTCATGAGCTCTCCTTCTCTCGAGTAGATGCTAATATAGAATGTGCATTTGCATACCACCACTCAATTTTACACCCGCGTGGCCAACCCTGATACGTCTTCATGTCTGCACGACTGGAACTAATGACACTGCTTTCACTATCCTTCAAAATAAAGCGCGTAAGGTCAGCCAAATATAAACACACACACACACTTCTTATAAACTCTTGAAGGAATTACAGGACTTTAATTAGGTGTCAAATTAGTGTTCTGTGAGTGGTCAAGAGGAAGGTTGACAAGTTCAAAAAGTGTCCTCTTCACTACCCGTTTCAGCTCATGGTTATGTGCATTCGCCCGATTATTTCTTTTAAGTCTACCTTTTGCTTGAAGCTGATGCATGACATTATGTCTGCGATGTGAGATACGCAATAATGTGCCTTCATTAAATGCTTAATTGCAAAGTCAACGGCACGGTGCACAAACAAATTGATGCACCTGCAGCCCTCTGAGATGAGAGCCGCGGGTTTAATATCATTTTATATTAAGCTCCCACACAGCAGAAAATCAATTTGAAACCTGCTGCATTTAAGTCTGTATGTGATTATGTGCATGTGTGCAAATGTGCAATTCAACAAAATTCACACCGCAATCTCTCACACTTTACGCCGGCACAGTCGGGACTGCTGTGGAGCAGGGTAAGCTCCACCAGTGAACGGGATGAGTCTCACTCTCCCTACAGCAGGTCTCCCCCTGCCTGAACTGTTATAACATGAGTGGCTTAAAAAAACTATGCTCAACACAGACAAGAGGCTCTGTGGGCCTGGAGGATTGCTGGACTGAAAACGCTTTGATGCAAATAGCACAGAAGATGTCTTAACTCGGTAATCTTCTTTTCTTTCCACGGCGAAAAACAACGTGACAATGTGAGAAATGCTCAAAATGAAAATAATGTTCATCCTCGCATGTTGTGTAAAGCTCCTTTTCCACTGGTCAAAAGGTTGAAAGAGGGCCGTGTGATGTTAACTGGTGTTATTGTGACTAGTTTCCGCTCCTGTTGTGGAAAAAGTCTACACAATCTCCAAAAATTGTGCAGCAAAGTGTATCATTTCAGAATTAAACAGGAAGGACATAAGGTATTGTCACACTAATCATTATCCTGGCACAATATAATTACACATCAGCTGCTCCTTCTAAGCTCCTTTTAAACTGAAGTCTTACAAACTCATTCTATTATTTTCCTGCTGCTAATATTCACGGATGTGAAGTGTAACAATTTATGAATATTACAGAATCATGAAGAGTTCTAATAAATGTGCATATATTTACATACATTGTAGACTATGAAATCAAGTGTTATTTTTGTTACATTGATAAAGTGATGAGACCTCAACAAGCTGCAGGCAAGGTTATCATGATCCCATCCCCGAAGAAACATTACATTTGTATGGTGGTCCTGGATTAAGGATCCGTAATCTACACCCTAGGTTACCCCTGGTTCTGAGATGTTTCAGTTACTAATCCTTCGCAGGGGGGATAAAAAAGTGTGCTGGCACACTCTCCAGTGTTTGAACAGAGCAAATCTAGTAAAGACTCCCTTTACACGTGTGTAAAATGCCCCATAAAGACCCAAAGACCCAGAAAATGTAGGAAACAGTCATTGTATGGCCTGGATGTTTCCTGCCCCGTCTAGGTTATCCACGTTGGGCTATGAAGCTTTTCATTCAATTATTGAATTACAGCACCGCGAACCAGGTCTTAAAATTCTCTTTTGGTCCATTAATGTAATAGGGCAATCATACCTCTGATAGTGTGAAAAAAATGACTTGGCACTTTATTCTATTTCCACTCCTTCCGTGTGCATGCACCTACATACAGGTTGAAAATAGTTTGCTGAAATTTTGAAAAAGCCCTCGGCATTTTCCACTCTCTCAGCTCCTCCTCCCCCGTCTCATCCTAATACAGTCACTTCCCTGCATTAATGTATCATTACAGTATTATTACATCTACTGTATAGCTCAGCTTCCATTTACTGAGACTTAGGTGCAGTGTTCTGAGGGCTTACATGTGTCCATTATGTCATTAAGACATAATGGACACATGTCAGGGCAGAGAGAAAATAATACTCATATCAGGGGCTACATTGTGCACTACTTAAAAACTATATACTCCCATCCTGCCTGCCTTCCTGTCTATTAATCTGTCTGGCAACAGCACTGTGTGTGTCATGTTACACATCAACCCAAGCTGTTCTCCTCACGACAGAGAGCGCTTGAAGAGAAGCTCCTGAGATACCTGCATCTGCATGAGAGACTTACCCCAGAGTTAGGATATGCTGTCCAGCCCAGTTCAGCTGTGGCCACCCGAGTGTCCATCACAGTCTCTGCAGCAGAGAAAAAAGGAAGAGAAAGACAGCGGTTAGCCTCGAAAAAACAAAGAAGCTATTTTGAGTATCGCTCCAGCAGCTGAACTGCATTCAAGGCCCAGTGATCACTTGACACTATCATTGATGAACAGAGAGGAGATGAATGTTTTGCGGCGTTTCATCCATCTCGAGCGAGACGCGTTCAAAGACAAGAGACACAGAGACAAAGCCTTGGCATTGGAAGAGATGTCTGAGAGGCCTGACACACTGTTAAGTGCTGAGCTTGTATTATGTTCTGTCTGTGTGAGCATGACGCGACCGAGTGTGCATCCCTCTTCTGTTAGTGCACGTGTATTTGCACCATGTTTGTGTTGGAAAAATGTTTTCATTTAGAGAAAATATTTCATTGTAATTGCTCTTAAAGATGATGACATTTTGTAGTAGGGATGTAGTTCAATTTTCTATATTCTGTAGTTCTCTTCTATTACAGGCGGGGCCACCACATTTAAAACTGGGTCCAAATCGAGTGCCAGACGACGTCAAATAATAGAGAAACAAATCAAACAGAGATGAAATTTTTAAATTAAAGACGTGTCGTGTTAAGATGTGTTACTGAGTGCAATGGACACTTTTTTCATAAAACAAAATGAATGTTACCCGCGTTAGAGCCTCAGAAGAGACTGTTTCAAAGTTATAAACACATCAGTGGGAGTACTCACAAAATAACTTGAACGTCGAAGAGTGGTAAATATGAGCAGCATAAATTGACGTACTACAAGACGTGTAAAGCTAAAAGAGTTTTTCAAAGTCCACATTTCATTTATTTCTTTTACGGGTGAAGTGACTTGATGTGTGTTCCTATGTGTCAGTTAAGGAGGAAGAGGAAAGACATAACATTATCTCTATCAAGTGCACGTTTGCATTAGTGTAGTACCATAGTTGCCAACAACAACATGTGGTTATTAAGGTAATTTCCCTCACGCTGTTTCAGGAAGCCAGAGAATTAGCATCTTTGTCACCAGAGAGGAGAGAGTGTAAAGACCACCTGTGGATAACTTCCATTTTGTTGGTCTGTTTTTGCACTTTGAGAGACAAAGACTCAAAAACATGTATTGTAAATATGTTTTTTACTGTTCAAATTTAAAAATGTGTTATTTCTAAATAAACCTTTTTGTTTGTCATTTGTTTGTCATTTTGAATGAAAAACAGTACTTAAACATGCAGTAAATTGGGAATAACTGGAAGATATTGGAAGTGTCCAGACGGACATTTTGAGACTTAGGTGTTAAAGATATATACTATATGATTTACACTATAAGCATTTTATTTTTTAAATAAGCATAGGAGATGCAACTGTGTTCAATACAGTAATTAAACAATATGGTAATATTCCAGTAAGAAAATGATAGGTCATGGAACAATGAAATGGACAGATGAAAACTATGTAAGTATACATGTGCGCAAATGTGATTTGCAAACTGCATTGATTCAAATTGTAATTTTCATTTAAAAATGACTAGTTGTGCGAGTACATGACAAACCCTGTATGAGTTTGCGTGTGGTTTCATGTGATTGCTGAACTATGTCATGTTGTTTATCCAAAGAGAGGCTGCACAAAAACAGAGGAAGCTCTCGCAGGCCAAACATCCCCAGTGTTTACTCACAGAGGGGACATTCCCTGAAAACTAGAGCTGTCGAGTTGCTTTGTACTTTTCCGTCTGTCCTCGTCAGCCCATGTTTATGAAAACAAATACTTAAACCTAAATCCCAAAGTCATGTGTTACGTGTACTGTATGTGCTTTAATCAGCAGGGGAAACCTTTAACTTGTGGGTTTACAAACAAATATGGGGGGGGGGGACAGTTACAGACAGGAGGGAATTCTCTCTGTGAATGGAAAAGATGTGAATTCATCTACCTCACTTTGGACTTGTATTAACCACACTGTCCTGTCTGGCACCATGTGAAATACAAGAACACAACATTCTGAGAGTTGCTCTTGCTCTCTCATCGCTTACTAATCGTCAGTGACACATTGTTGACAAATAGGGTCTGGCAGCTCACCCAAGACGTTTGTCATCTTTGTATTGATTAATATCTGCCTAGTTGGCACATTGGAATCTGGAAACTTGATATAGCTCCAGTAAAGAAAAGAGGAGAATGGCAGTTATAAAACATGCAACTCTCTCTCTCTTACACACACACACACGCGCGCAGATTTATTGGCTATAACAGAGTAATGATGGATTCATAATATCACGTGTATCAAACAAGTATATTATCAGGCCTAAACCTTCCATCTTATGGAGAGAAACGGGTCATAATTTTCCTCACTCTGACGTCTTCCTACCACAACACGCCCTCGGTTATTTTTGCTGTAGCCAAACAGATACAAACTGGGAGACTAGTTTGATGGTATTAGTGGGCGATGATCTGTGGATAAGTGGGGGTGTGTGGGAACGATCAGACAAACTGCAGCTGTTGTGTCGGTTGGCGAGCAATGCCCACATGTGATGTTGATGAAGGAGATGCCTCACTCCGATTAAAATGCACAACGGTGTCTTCATTCACAAAGTGTTCCAGCACTCAGCAGCCTGCCTTTACCGGCTCCTACACAGGATGCACTCCCGCAGCTGTCCCTTGCACCGAGCATGCAGTGATTTAGAAATCATCACAAATGATGGAGCACTCAAAGCCTGTCAACTGCAACTAAAATGGCTTTGGGTTAAAAAAAAACAAAAACAAAAACAAAACAAAAAAGAACTTAGGGTGACTGACAAGTCATCAGTAGATTGGAAAGCAGTCTTTAAATGCCAATCCCCAGTTACTGAGAAAAACTGTCCTCAGACATAAAACAAATTACCGTAATTCACTTTCATTCAACTCGCACGTTTTACGACACGCACACTGGCACACACAGCACTTGCAGGCACGCACAATATGTGCGCATTTTCATTTACCCGGCAACTAAAAGAACAATTGTCTGTGTACACCTACAATGACAGCCTTGTTCATACCCGGCTTCCATCAGAGTATTTCAATTTCCTTAAGATCAGCCTTGCCTTGTCTAGTTTCCACAGCCTGCCAGCCAGCCGGCTCCCGCAAGCCTGCCTGTGCGACTTGCTGTCAGCTGGGGAGATAGGAGCATGAAACAGCCCTTAGCGCCAGCCAGTGTTGTGGGGACTGCCAAACCTTTCTCAGGGGAAATCACAAAAGCTTTAGTCAAATCACACAGGCACTTGGTTGGCCATTTTCCATTTCCTTTTAAAAGGAAAGGAGGGAGAGGGAGAGGGAGGCACAAGACAGTCAAGGTAGGAGATTAAAAAAAATCATGACCCATGTCATGACCCATGTCATGTGAAATGTCTGCCATTAGCAAAATTGCAGAATAGCAAATGAGTTAATGGAGTATGCCAAGTGGCTATTAATAATTTGGGTGGGGCTTGTACAGCCTTCGCTCACACACCTGTCCACTAATAGCAGGATTTTGGAAGATGTTCCATGTGTCATTTTGTGGGTTTTAAATGAGCTGATATTGGGGCTGTTCATCCACATAGTAGGTGTGTTTGAAAAAATAATTAAAAAAATGATCTACCCATGTTAATAAGAATTGAAAAAGCCAAATTTTGGGTTACCACTGAAATACTGACTAAAGCTTAAAAACAATGAGTTTAATGAGAAGAGATAATCTAATCTAACCTGCCAGTCATTATGGGATAAAATATTTCTCTTTTGACAAATTTGTATAAATAACAATTTCCTTGCACAAAAACAAATGCTGGGACTGTGAGTTTCTATTTGCAGCTTGTTTCCCTGAATTCACCTTCCCCCTTCCCTGTATGTTTTAGTAGTTTAATGCAAGGTTACTCCTCCACTTACAGCGTTAAAAAAAACACATTAAAACAATGAGACCTCCTTTTACCTGGCTCCCCGGTTTTCATTGCAGTTATATCTGACCACACAACTGGTTAACTGCTCTCTCTCTCTCTCACTCTTTCACTTTTTAGATACCAAGTCATTTGGAAGACAAGGCGAAGACAGCAGCTAGCCGTAGTCCCTTGTGATTAGAAGGTACAGCCCAGAGAGTTTTCTTCTACATTCATATTCTGCTAAGTCAGCTTCACCTACAAGCTCCGATAAATTAAATAGTACCAGGTTCACAAGCAGTTCAGTCTGTGGGAAAATTATTAACACCGAGAGCCTCGTGTTGACTATGAAGCCATGGCTCGTAAATCTTTTGGAAAACAATAGCTTGTAGGTGTCAGTATAGCCAGCCTTAAATGGATTCAAAGAGCCGCAAGGCCAAAGGATGTATTGTGACTACATCATTGAATATTAGTTACTCTAAAGCATACAGCGGATGTTAGATTAGGGGACTGTGTAAGGCTCACTCAGGCTGATCCCCAATCAGTGTTCTGTAGTCAAAACCCAGAGGTCACGAGCCAAGCCAGAACCCAGGCTCGACCGAAGGTCTACATCTCCCAATCCCATAGAGCACGTAGAGCTCCCTCTCATTAGCAGCAAATGACAGATCAATACCTACTGCTAGGCGGCTGTTTCCACAGATAGAGAGAGGGAGGAATAGAGAAACTGGGAGGGAGAGAAATGAAAGAGTGAGAGGGACTGCATTAAACATTGATGGGGCCCTGCATTACAGATCGATAAGGCAGCCCTCTCCACACAATTACACGTCAGCAAGGAGTCGCATGATACATCACGCACACAAGCACGATCACACGCTACTAGCACTCGAGCCAAAGCATATCTAAAGAAGGCCTGCTCAGAGAAGAAAGTCCGGCAGGAATGGATTGCCAATTGTCTCCTCCCGCGGTGAGCCTTTGTGTATGACTTTAATTTTGAAAGTCAAAATGGCAACATGTCTGTGTAATTTACCCTCTTTTGTTGCCAGGTCTGTAGGACTGTGCGACTGCTGGTCGATAGAACATGTGCTGAAGCACCTCTGTGAAGCTCCCCGGCTTCTACGTCAATACGCCTGACAATTCTCCACGGACGTTCCTTCCCATCCCATAACACATAATTTCCACTCATCTATCCGTCAACCGTCCCTCATCTATGCCCTCCTTTACAAGGATGCTCATGCACTTTGTAATTCAATGAGACAATCATGTCCAGATGCTGGATGCCGCGCTCAGAGGGGCCTTCTCTTTGTGGTCGTGAAACAAACTGAAACGGGATCCGAGGGGTTCGACATTATTTAAGAAGGGTTTATCTTTTCCCTGAAATGAAATCAAGATGTGAAGTTATGCAGAAAGAGTGGAAAGGAGTGAGAGATTGAAAGAGAGAGGAGAGGAGAAACCAAGACGAGAAATCAGCAGGACTGAAATGAGCACTTAATGATGAAGTCCCATGGTAACCTGCTGTGTCTGGCATCTTAATATGGGGCTGAAAACACAGTAACAAACAAACAAGAGTGAAAGCTGTGACGTCTCCCAAACTAATCAGCTAATTTGGGGGATTAGAATAAAAAAGGGGGCAATTTTGATGGAATATTTTCTTAATAAATTGTTGTGAATTTCCTCACAGAGGTAGACACATTCACTCACACTGAACCTGCAACTAACGATTATTTTCATAATCGATTAATCTGTCGAATATTTATATATAAATTATCATTTGGTCCATAAAATATCAGAAAAAATGATTAACTTTTAATGACGTCATTGTTATCCGGAGCAAAGAAATGAAGAAAATATTCACATTGAAGAAGCTTAACGTGATTACATCTTGTTTTAATCACGAAAAAAGCTTCAAACCGATTAATCAATTATCAAAATAGTTGTCGATTAATTTAGTAATTAATTGTTTCAGCTCTAAATCACACAAAGTGGGTTTTTTTTTGCCTGAAAGTTCAACTCAAGTACAGCAAGGTCGAGACGAGCACCGAGCTGATCTGGATACTGCGAGTGTGTTTGTGGCGCACGGCAGCTTCAGAATAAGAAGACGAGGAATCATGTGTTATCTTTGATTGAGTCACCGTGTTAAAGGAGGCAATCCTTGCAAACACACAAACACGAGATGTTTCTGATGTGCGCCTCACAAAAGCTGTGTCACTCATACTGAAGGGCTTTTGCTTTTAATAGAAGATACAGAACCGTCAACAGGAACACATCAAAAGGAATAATGTAACTGCTATGTTTCCCTGAAGACAAAAATGACAATGTGTCTGATTTGAAAATTGAACAGAGAATAATCTGCCATCCTCTGAGACATTAGTGCGGAGTGATGGGACACACAAGTTCCACACCGCAGACACTGGCTCTGCCTGAGCAAGGAAATCATTTTCAGCATGAAAGAAGACCAGGTCAGTGTCAGAGACAAAAAGAAAAATGTGGGAGAGATGAGAGGACAAGGGGAGGTGCCGAGGCAAATGTGAGATTAGCAGCAGATGTTAAGAGGAATGCCTCGCATGAGAGGGAAATTAATATGCATGTAGTATCTGCAGAACTTGATGAAATTATCCTATCATCACAGCAAGGTGACATTGTCTTGGCCTCACACATCTGGGCTGCAACGCTGCATAAAACTTAAGATTCAACCTTGCAGCACTGGGTGAACAAAGCCACACTTTCTTTCCCTTCCACTCTTCCTGGTCTGGCAACATGAAGTTGTTATTCTGGAAAGGATGCAGCAAAACACAACAGGCTGCCCTGAGGCAGGATGTACAGACAGGTACACACTCATTGCACACCCACAGGCTGACAATAGACTCATGCATCTAATCATATCTTAGTGGTCAGTCACTCAATCAGCCACCAGCACAACACAGAAACACCACATTTATACACAACCCCACCCCCCCACCCCCACATATCCTGCGCTCTCTCTTTCCATTTTGCTCTCCCTCTCCATTCCTTCCCCTGGTCAGGGGGAGAGGTTGGGCACATCATTTGCATTCATTAACATTACATTAGCAGACAGAGTGATCTTTAGAACCAGGCTGCCGGAGAGTGTCATCTTTAATTCATCATAACCCCACCACCCTCGCTCTCTCTCTCTCTTTACCTTCACCATCTTCTCCTCCCTCTTTCCTCTCCCACTCATCCGTCTCTCATCGCCCTCAATCTGCTTTTCCCTTACTCCCAGCACATCCTTTCTCCTCGCACATCTTCACTCTCCATTTACCACTGTCTTTCATCTTCCTCACATTACCACATCTTTTTTCCTCACTCCCTTTTCTTCTCCTTATCTTTGCTCCCTCTCTCCTCCACCAGCTAATGACAGGCAACAGGGAGCTGGTCTTTTACCAGCAACAAATGGGAAGAATCTAAACAAGTAAGTAAGTTCCATCCAATTGGTCAATTAAATAAAACAAATTAATTTCAATATAAGTGCAACAAACCTGAAATGATTCCTCCTTGCAGACTTCTAAAATAAGAGAGCGATAAGGAGTAAGACTGAGTAATAGCTAAACCATAATTGAGTTGGTGTAGAGTTTATGTTAAACAGGATCAGGCCGAACACGGGTGATATTACCATTTCCAAGAAGACGTTAAATTATATCAGAATAATAATCTGGATATTCAATTTCATTGTATACCCCCCCCCCCCCACACACACACACACACAGCAGAAACACAATCTCCCTCTATGTAGATCTATGTAGAGTGAGAGTCTGCTCATGATGACATCGCTTTTGGGAGTTCTGCTGTTACTTCAGTAGACTGACTTTTAAACAGGGACCAGTCAAAAGCCAACATTTCTGTTGCTGTCCCCGCACTCACTCCTCTCACCATCTTCTAAAAAACAATGTGAACTCATAATAGATGCAAACAGTGGTTGTGATTGCTGGTAAATTCTGCAAACGAACAGCTACAACAACGAATAAGGAAAATTCTGGAAAAACTGAAATGCTATAATGGTGGGTTTTTTTTTATTTACAGTGAATATGTACAAACGATAATGGGCTATATCACAGAGCAAATAACACACAACAACCAGCTACTACAGGACTGTGGTAGAAAAAGGCGCCGCTGTTGTGCATGTCTCCGCAACGTTGTCAATCAAAAACTGGTTCCGCCTTTCAGACACTTCCTCCAATCATTGTGCAGAAGCCCAGAGGAGCTTCCGTTAAAGTGACGTTTTTGACGCATTTGTCCAATGACCGTCACAGTTGAAGCTGAGCTTCAAGTGGTTTTAATGCGGAGGCTGCTACGGGAATACAAAAATCACATAAGGCGATCCATCATCAGTGGTAACCGCTAGTGAAACGCTCTAATCACGTCCTAGTGCACTTTTTTATTGAAATGCGAATACAACACAGTACATCAACGACAACATTTTAGAGGAAACTGAGCTTCCCTTGCTGTCTAAGAGCAACTGCCACTGATATGTGATATGTTTCTTGTGCATTGTCATGTTGTGTATTATGCAAATGTCTATATTATCTTACCATGCAAGGTTATACTTGCACAAACTGCCCAACACAAGAAACGTGCTATTAAACCATGTCATAACTCACAGTAATGAGCGCCGCATCTACTAATGTTTGCTGTGGCAGGAGTGTCCAAGCAATAATCCAGATGGAAGCAGAACTAGCCTCCCACAACCATCACAATATTCATTACTGTTGATATTACCTCAGCCTGCCTGTCTGCTTTTAAGAAACCTGGCAATGCGCTGCAGTAAAATGAGGTAATTACAACTCTTATCAGGCTCCTCACCTCAGAAACAGCATTTAGAGCAAGGCAGGGAGAGGGAGACTACTCCCCAGTGGTTCACCGGCTGTGGAACAAGCTTTTGGCCGTCGCCCCAGTCATTCAGCCACACCCACCTACTGTCATTTAGTCTCTTTGCAGCTCCTGCTTTTACTGTACCTACTCTCCTTTCCTTCCAATAAAAACATTTACAGAAGAAACACGATCACTTTAATGACACAACCAAGTTATTTCCTCTATCAGTTTCTCAAAGTAAGTAAGTAATGGCTGTCACGGACCATGTCAGCCAGAGGAATATCAATTTACAGCACGACAACTGTGCCAAGAAACACTCTTCAGCATCCACAGTGAAGAATGGCAAAAGGACACATTGAGAACCAAACTTTGTTTATGTTGGAGAGCTAGCATGAAAGAAATGGCAATGTAATTTGCCCCATTTTCCCATAGGGACAGTCTCTGTACAATGAAAGTCTATCCACCATAGCATTGACATTTCTAAACTTTACACATACGAGCAAGAAGTTAGTCCTAACTTGGCCCTGTCATCACTTCTGCTGACTAGAGACACTGTAAGTTGACAGAAAAGAACCATGTCCAGGTCACAGTGGGACTGTGTGAGGCTGACATTTAGCAGTATAAACTACAACTAATGTGCTGAGGATTGTAATTAGCAAGTGTGTGTGTTTGTGGGTTTTCATTTCCCATAGAAATGCGCAAAACCTAAATATTGCAATAAAAATTTAAAAAAAATAAACTTTCAAATATCGTTTTCCAGACGCGTCGATATCAAACTTTATCGCAAAAGTGTAATGGAAACACTTTTTCCGCATTTACACGTCACCGGGATCACATGACCAGTTCACTTCAGACAAGATTGTGCGGTATGTGTGGACCGAGTTCACCCACAGCCTTCGTCTTCTGTTGAAAACAATAACAGCAACAGCAGTAGCGGTAAACCAGAGTCTGGCGGGACGAGATTTTAAGGAAAAAACGGGATGTCGTGAGACTGGATTTACGGCTCATACTCTCACCTGCAAATTGTACTTTGTCGATCATGTGCTTGCTACAAGAGAGAATCACAGAATGATGGTAAAAAAAATAGATGAATGAATAAATACAGCTCATTTACTGTATATGCAAACATCAGTTCCTTTAACGGAATCTCAGACTTGCCTGATTGTATTTAATTAAGTGTGGTTTAGGAGGGCAACAGAAGGGATCACTGTCCGTTTCTGTCACACACTTGAACTGAGATAACCATCCCGTAATATGTGGAGCCAGTGTGCCAGTCAGAGGGAAACTCCGACAGATAGAGATAAAGAAACAGAGGAAGTGGAAGAAAGAGATGGGAGTGAGATAGTGGGAGAAGGAAGGAGGCTGCAGTTCATACGAAGAGAGCGATTGAATCAGATATTGGAGAGGTAATCGAGGACAGGCGCAGCCATGGAGGGGCCATCATATGGCAGCGCCCTGTTTTGTAAGTACCAAGATCTGCTCCTTTGTGGCACTTTTTCAAAATTCATCAACGTACAACTACGCCACCAAAACCCATAAAGAAATATTATACACACAAAGAATGACGTGACACAACAGCTCCTTCCATTACTTTAATTAGGACCCGTTCAGAGTCCGATTTAAATCTTAGACATTTGGTATTTATCTGAGCATACGCTCCTAAACAGAAAACACAGCTTGCCCTTTAAAACCCAAAAGACTAATATGTCCTTACCTCCCCCTCTCTCACTAGTAGTTCTCACCGAGAATGAGGCAATGTAACACTGAAAAGTAATAAAGAAGACCATGTTCGAGGAGGAGAGGCAAACACCAACCAGCTATATCCAATCTCATTAAACACTGTTGTTAACCGTGTTTGGATGCACCACAAAATTGACTTGTGCCTTCTGAATAATTCCCCACTGGCAGAGAGGAAAACAGACAAGACAAAGTGGGAGAGAGTCACAGAGAGAGCCTTGAGGGTTTGATTCGTTGTTCTCCATCCGTCTCATCTGTGGCAGTAAAAAGGACGACCTTCAGCCACCTTGAACCCACTGGAGCAGAATTTCAATAAAAGTCAAATTATCGCCCGCACCCACGGGGCTTGAGAAAAGGCACTAAGTCTGAATCGACTGTGCATGTAAGACGATTTAACGGTCATATGGAGGTGTGAGTGAGTCAATCATATGATGTGCTTCATTTTTTTCTTTTTGTCTCAGCGATATGTGTAACCTATTGGGAGAGGACGCCACTGGGGTGGATCGCTGATTGTTTTTTTGTGTGTGTGTGAGTGTGTGCAAAAGCACATATGCCGACATGCAGGTGGAAAACTATTATTCAATTTATCTGCGTTCTCCCTTGACCGACGCAAGTGAGATCCAGGTAATTCATGCTTCAGTTTGGAACTCCCCAAACATTTGCTCGGCACCACAGGGACAGAGCTGGCAAAGCCAGTGTGAATGAGAGGAAACACAGTGTGATCTCACTCCCTTAACCGCGAGTGAGGAGTTCTTCAGGGATCTCGTTAGTGCAGCTCCAGTAGATGCTCGCACACTCCCAGAGCTTTGCCATCGCACATACATATACAGCAAATTCATCCCAAGAGCTAAACTATTGGCAATGGCAATTGTCGACATGCTCAGGTTGAGATCACCTCTCATTCTGCCATTTTTTATCTCCATAAAAAATCCAGTGGCCTCTCCACTGCCTCCAAGCAAACTCAATACTTTCCATTAAACACTAAATCCACCTTCTAGCAGTATATGTTCATATGTCTGGGAAAGTCTATACTATTTTGGAGATGGACTTTGTTTTTCCTCAAGGGTTTTGGTGGGGTCTGCATTCAGCAGTAAGGGAATACGAGGTAGAAAAAAGTCCTAAGACTGAAAGAAAAACTTTCAGCAGAGGATCTTGACCTTATAGCATGAGGCTGACAGAGGCGGGTACGTTTCTCCATTGAGAATCTATAAGAGTGAAGAAAGAGGGAGAAGAGGAGAGATAATTTTAACCTTTGGGAAGTATGAGTGAAATAGACTCTCACCATGCAGTGGATAACTGCACATGCCCTCCATGCTTTTTGGAATGGCTGGCATACAAAGACAAAAAAGGCTGTCCTTCAAGCTCCCAAGAGAAATGTGTTCTTCCATACGATGCCACCATTTGTATTCCCAGAACGAAGTCTTCTTCATCAGCCTTTTTCCCTTTATTAATTAGTCATTTATTTCCGTCATCTTTGTCTCTCGCTGTCCTTACTCCTTTCTCCGAGCCACTTTGAATGCACAACCAGAGCTAGGTGGAAACAATGAACTCTTCTGGGATGGTAAATATCATTTCACAGACATTACATTGCCACGGTGGGAAGCTGAGGGTAATTTTGATCTCATGCCACACACCAACACAAATACCCTCTAATCAACATACGCACCTTGTATCCAACTTCATCTAACTAACAGGGACAGGGCACGCGGGTGCTTTGGCCCAGTATTACACCAAATGTCACAGCTGTGCAGTGACACCAGGGGGGAGCGCAAACATGAGCCATATCTCTGGCTCTCACTGCTCTTCCAACAGTATCTAAGCCAGTAGATGTCATCTTTTAGGCAACATCCACCAGCACTTTTAACATGCATCTTCTTTTATACTGTCATATCGTATCTTCAAGCTTCCTGTTGACTGTAAATGTAAAGCAGACAGCATGGGTGGATCAGAGGGTGAGCATTTAGATGCAGTAAGTCAGCCTGCGGTTCCCCTCTCCGTTAAAGATCTGGCTGCCGGAGGAAAGCAGAAAGTTTCCAGACAGCACTTTACTCAGCGGCCCCGCCAGATGAGGCTGTTTACTGGTGTGATGTGAGCTGTGCTCCAGGAGTCAAAGTGTGACACTCCGCTTGCTGCGCCACAGCAATACAACTAAAGAGCTGAGACGCCTCGTTAAGTATGGAGTGCCACTCGCCCACTTCAAGCTCGGGTGTTTTTTGTCACACGCAAGAAGCAGTGGCAGTAAATATCCTCTTGCCGCTCAGTTTGTACACTCAGCGTTCACATATTCACATCACATGCACATGTAAATACGGGAGACACGGGCAGCTCACGCAGTCGGAAAAGCAGCTCCGCGCTGTTGAATTATTTGTGTGTCACTGGGTTAGAATGCAGGTGTCTTTCCAACGTGTGTGTGTGTTGGTTGTGTACACAGCTCTGCTAGGAGAAACAAGTGCTTTGCAGCTGTTTGGAGAGAGCAGTAACCCTTCAGGACCTGCTGTATTTTAGATGAAATGGCAGTAGTGTTTGCGTTGGAGGGAATAAGTGCACCTTTGGGTGTGTTGTGTGTGTGTGTGTGTGTGTGTGTGTGTGTGTGTGTAGGAGAAAGTGTGTTTAATACTTTGGAGCTGCTTGGAGAGCAAATCACTGTACTTCTGTAAATCAAAATATTTAGACGATAAAAAAGCAGACACAGTGTCAAGCTGGCGTGTCCATCATCCCCTGTAGATTTTTTTTTTTATCTCTTTAACACTACTTTGAGTCCTCATTTAAGTTGGGGACTGAAACATGAGAAAGGTCTGAATGCACAAGCAGCAGTGTATTGATCCAGAGAGGCAATGATGACTGCAGGTGTTCCAGTCATCTCTGCCATCGACCTGCATTGTGTTAGAAGAGGCAAGCCAGGGACAGGGCAACAGAAAAGGAGCCCAGGGAGATTTCATTACAAATGTTAAGTAGAGCAGAAAGGCTTTGTGTAATTCCTGAGAATATTAACGCTCAGCCCATGGGGTTGTTGTACAAGATCTGAGTCTACGTGTTCATCTTCAATCAAACACGAAAACAATGAATGTCATCGTCCCTCGTTTCTGACGAACATTTATTTTACGCCGATCTCTGCTCTTGTACATGTTCACTTTACACTTAAGTTTGACTGTCATTATACAACCAAGGTCTATGACAGGGCTGTGCCTTATTCAAGAATATGTGAAAGAAAGAGATTTTATTCCCCCCCCATTTCCATTATGGTGCCATTCATTTTCTTCAGTCTGAGTCAGTAAAGAGAACAATGAGCTAATTTATGCAAGACGAAATGTGGCAGATCGGACGGAGTGCATAATAATAATAATTTAATTGAAAATCAAACACATCATTACAGATCAAAAAAATGTATGTTTCTCATGGTAGCTCACAGCATCAGCCCGAAAACACATCAATAGGAAACTATTTACAGAGCTGATGTGGCAACAAAACACAGTGTACCTTTGTGCTGGCTTAGTAGATACAGCAGCTGTAGACATAAGACAAAGCACATAAACACATGCATGACACTGGAATGTAAAAAAACAAAAAAAAAACCTTTGCACACTACTTTGAAAGCCCAATTTTTTCAAATGTTTGTTATTATGCCGGGTAAAACTCATAAAATGCTTTCGCTCGCGCTTCAGAGTACGCTGAGCAAATTTGCCTGGCACTTCATGTGCGTTTTTTTGTTATCTGCGTTGTGCAGTTATTAATGTAGATGGGAGTTGGAATGACTCCCAGAGAGTTTTTGCACACTACTTCTCCTCTTTCTACCTCCCCACGGGTGTTGTTAGCCTGTGTGTCCCCTGGCAGCTCGCTCCACATAATGAAGCTGACAAACCAAAACAAACACAGGTAGAGAACATCGGCAGGGAAAGGGAAAAAAAAAGCAACTACAGCCAGGGAAACAGGGATAAGCAATTCGCTACCTATTGGCTACTGCTGTGGTGGCTCTGCCTGGCCGGGGAAGGCTGAAGTATAAGTCATAATACTGTTTTTTTTTTTTTTCACTGTCTTTTGTATCCCCCTTCCTACTCCCTTAATCTCTTTTTTCTGTTCTTTGCTACACAGAAGCAGGTGGTCATGGCCTCTACAAAGGCATACGGCGATAATTGATGGCGAGATAACGCAGTGCAAGAGCCTCTTTCTTTTTTCCTTATTTCCTTTTCTCGATCCCTTCCTCCTGTATCTGCTACCCGCCCCCCCGACCCTTCCCCCAGGTGTACTGGTGGCTGGGGCTAAATGATGAACAGAGCTACAGTGTCTTCTGTCTCTAATGGGGACATTATGCAGGAGGATGGGAGAAGTGCACACACGGGCTCGTAAATCACAAACTCCTGTAGAGAGACTCACTGCGAGGCCTCACTGCTCTACTAACCCTGCAGTAGATATGCACAAAGAAAAGAATTAGAAGCAACTCACACACACACACACACACAGACAGAGGTAGACTGCGCATTTGCATATGTAGACAAAAGATTACAGATAAACACACATCTGCACTAATGCTACTACTCCACAGCCCATTTGCCTGACCCTCAGGAACATTGTCAAAATGTGCCGTGTAACGACTGGGATTCACTTACATCTGTCCAGTGACAGGACAGTGTGCTACACACGAGCATGTGTCAAAGTGATTGAAGTTTGACAGAGCAGTTAAAGCATTATTAGTGCTCCCTGTCACAGCCCAGCACACACAGAGGCCTGTCAGTGGCACAGGTGAGGTAAACACAGGCCCCATTTAGCATATTACCCATCAGTCAACACGGCAGGCAAAGGAGATAAAGAAATGCACACCCACTGAGAGTGGGAAAACAAGCACTCCAGACTGCTCCATCTCAAAAGGAGGGCTCTGTCTATGAAGGTATTTTGGCAGGTGTGCACACACACACACACACACTATATACCCACAGAGACTCATACCCACACGCAAAAGAATACCTTTCAGAGAGCTGTGCCTCTGTGCATACACACACAGGCTGATGACAGAGGAGGCATTATCTCCATGAGATGCCTCACATTGCTAATTGACCGTGATGAGCCTGCGCCAGCATGCCTTGATGCTTCGTGTTTCTTCTCTTATTTATCCCCCAGTTTCCACTTCATCTGCACAAAGATAATATGGAGATTTCTTCTGCATGATTAATAAGCCACGAATCCTTAACAATATCCTCCACTGCTAATGTGTGGCTTAGTGCGACTACAAATATGCTAATCTAAAGAATCCGGAGTGAAGAATTCCGTTTATAATCTGCTTGAGTTACTTCACAATGGCATTCCTGCAATCGTGAAAGTGAAATAGAATGTCACTTCAAAGAAGAAAAAAAGGACTCTCTATAACTGATGAGTTAGCACTCTTTGAGCTGTTAACACATGTCAAAAGGCAGGGAGGCCATGATGCGGCAACAGGGGCTTAGTCCATGGAGCTGTTTGGACTAGATACAGACAGCTGGCACAGCAGTAGGGAGACCAGTTTAAATGCTCTCTCCTTGGAAGCAACCAAAGTCAGTCAAATGTGGACATGCCTATCTGTATATAAAAACTACATGCTCTTAAGTAGCTGGCAAGATGCAAAGACATTTTGTTTGCATTTTGCTTTTCATTGTGCTCCAAAGGCAGACAAGAGTGACATATAAATAGAATCAATTAAACAAATGGACGTAGGTTAAAAAACAAGCGACTAAGACAGATTGACAGAGCAAGTGAAACAACGGACAAAAGGAAGAAAGCACGCATGCTCTCCCTGCAGTGTTTACACAGTCTGCTGGTATTTGTCTTACATCTTTGAAAAGACATGAAGCAACCTTTATCCAGTGTAATTCCTCCCTGAAGATAATGGATTGTGAACACAAAACCTCCTCCTCAAACCTCATCATCTGCCCCTTCCTCGAGTCCCATCACCAACACTCTTAGACACAGAAGCACAGATAGGCATGTGCGCGCACACACACACATACACACACACACACACACGCACAGATCTCTGTCAACACTCCCTGCAGCAGTGGTGTTAATTCTTCCCGACCTATTCTCAGTCACACATGGCTGAGGAGGCAGTCACCAGCAGAGCCTCGCAGCTAGATTAACCTGTGCTCTCAACACAGATCTGTTTTTCAGGGCGACTGGCAGTCAGACAATGTCCATGGCCGGCTGATACTAACTCATTGTCAGAACACTGTCAACACTGGGGCCTACATAGTGGCTTTGAAGAGAGGAACTGCTCTCGTGGGCAGGGTGCCAGCCAGGGGGGAAAATAGGTCTACTGCCCCTTGACCTGGCCTTTCCCCTCAGGATGTGAACAGGCGGAATAGTATGAATGTGTGTCATCGCATGTGTGTGCATGCACGGTGGTGCGAGCGAAAGTGTTTTCACTGTGCTCGAGCAAATGCATATTTTGGCTGCTGATATTTCCCAATGCTAGAGAAAGAAAAACAATACTGGCACTCTCGTCTCAATCCTCAATCCATTCCTCGCCGGCGAACAATGTACGATCCTGTTTTCCCTGATCCTCCCCTGTGGTCTGTGTTACATTTACCAGAGGGAAAGGTCACATGTTGTTGTATATGTAATAAGCATGATGTGAAGAAATGCAGCCACTGGCACTCCAGTACCTCAAAATGATGAAAACCTCAAGTACAAACACTGAACTTGGCTTTTGTTCATTGTATTCTATTCGACATGCTTGCAGAAGCGGTATTTAGAATCTGTGGTCGGGGTGAAGGATTGACACACGTGAGCTGCAGTCGAACTACGCTGCGAGTACAACTACTAATAATCATGTGGCTGTTAAGTATTTGTTCGGTTGTAAAAATCTATACTAAACACCTTTCACCGTTGTCAATTAGAATACACTTACAACACCCACTGTCTGGTGTTCATACTCTCTTGCAACGCTAACTTAAATCAAGCTGACTAACTGTTTGCATCTATGAGGACACAAACGGCTTAAACTTATTGTTTAGTTGAATCAAAAAGAGTAGACACCCCGGTGTAGGTAGAGACGTTGCAAATGAACATGTGTGGTAAAGAGACACCATGACAGATCTGGTTCACGGGTGTGCTGTAACTCGGATAAGATACGGGCCAAGTTCGGCTAAGTTGCTAGAGCAAAGGCACAACAGACAACTCATTTCCTGCAAGCGAACAATGGTCAGGGGTCTGTGAACATTACACTACCACCTGCTTCAGCTCCACTCTGCCAAAACATGGTTTAAATGACTTATAATCCAGGGGAGGGAGAAGGGGGATGGAGGGGTGGAGGGGTGGAGGGGTGTGTGGAGTGCGAACAGCCGCCGGCAGCTTTGTACCTCATTGTGTGGTTTGAATAACACGGAAAGGCAAGATAGCACTAAACAAAAGCGGAACAGGAAAAGGCCATTGGAGAGTTCTTTTCAACAGCCCCATGTTTCTCTTGTTCTCCCCACCTCCTCCACCACCCCCGCCCAGGTAAGTCTTCCTTGGTCGGCTGCTAACAAAGTGAAACGCCATTCCTGCCAATAAGGTTCCCAAGTGGATAATGTGCTCTTTTGAGCACCTTATTCACCACTAAGAGCAGACAGGGGCTCCAAAGTCTGAACTGCTCTTAACAGCAGGCCCAGCCTGGAGATTTAGCAGGCAGGATGTGGACTTGTTGGGCTGGCAGAGGAACGACTGTGGTTGAAAAAGTGATTTGAGTTTTAATGAAGCACTGATGAATGAGTCTCAGACCCCAGCAGCAATAATTCAAAGCCAGAGCGGAGACACGCGCCTGGCAGGACAAAGAGCTGCACACTGCTGGTTCGCAACAGGGCCAAAGTACCCTCACACTTATTTGGTAGACAGAATAGGCAAGAGACATTGTTTTAAGCCAGGTTTGTAAAGAAGTTATTGTTTCATTTAGGTTGTTAAGTATATTTTCGGTTGGGTTTTTTTTTCGGTTGTGGGTCTGCACATAGTTGTATGTGCAAGCATGGGCTGTATTAGTATATTGAATGAGTACGTAAAACCCAGTCATGCTGCCAAAAAGAACATTAAATGTTTAGATTGATATGTCAAACCCGGTGGACAGGATTGCATAAAACTTGGGGCCTCTTCTAAACAAGACCGTGTGCCTGTTCCACATTAGACAGAATATAGAAAAATCAAAGCACATTATGTTTATTATGCTTCTTGAGTTACAGCATCTTTCATTGTATTTCCAATAAAAATTAACAGTATAGCTCTTATACAGTCTAATATAGCCACAGATTATGTATTTTTCATTTGTGCACAGAGCAACTGTGTGTGTACAACCATAGAGAGGCTCTTGAGATTCTCTCAATGGAAAGAATTCACATTTCAGCACATATTTAATATATAGATGTGAGAAATGATGGCGTCTCAAAAAAAAATACACAAATTCAGACTGATTTCATCTCTTTGTGTTGGCCTTGTCAAGTAAATCTGGTAAAAACCTGTTAATCAGCTGAATTAGACGCTGTAATGAAGTATAACACAAAAGCTTCCTCGTTTTATCTGCAGTACATTTTTGAAGAGTAAATGAATGTCCTTTATGTTGTCGCCTTAATAAAATGTCCCACTGAGGAACCTTTGTTGCCCTGCTGTCAACCAGTTTCCTGCGTTATTGCCCATTGGTTTGATTAAAGTGCTTAACTGTCCACAAGCATAGTATTGCCACTTGTAAAGCACAATTATGCTTATCTCCCTCACTGCCCCCCAGGTATCGACTATGTTCCATGCACAATAACCAGTGGCTGGCGGTGGCACAATGTACACAATATGGCCAAACAGGGAGCCATCTATAAAACAACAACAACAACAGGAATTTATTTTTCCAGTGACTGACACACAAAAAAACTCACTATACCACTAGTCTAAGAGTATCAAGACGTGGCCTAAGCATTTATGTGAGCAATTCAAATAAAAATAAGCCAGAAAGAATGTTTGACTTCTGTTATTAAAACAGGTTTAGAGCACGTCCCCTCTAGGGACCGTGTACATGCAAACAGGTTTGTCACTTGGTTGAATTAATAACATGAAAAAAGTAAAAGCATTGGCAAACTCATAAGACGTTTTAAAATGTCCTAATAGCTCCACACACGTTGTTTTACTGTGATGAAAATAACCCGAGTCAAAAATGATGCTTTGACTTTCCTCCAAGATGACAATAAATAGCATGTTTTCTATCATTTTCGTTCTGTTTAATGACGCCGTGAGTCATCCCACAGCTGCGGGTATTGATGTGCATGGACACACACACATTACACACTCGCTCGCAAGAAACTTTCCACTTTTAATCATAAGCTGCCATATGTCTCCTTTCTGTAGATCCCCAGCGGCCTCACTCCCAGCCATGCAGCAGAGGCTCATGGGGAGTCCACCTGTGTTGGTTCCAAACCCAGCAAAGCGATTCAGCTGTTGCACTGAAACCTCTTCACTTGGTTTAACAACTGTCTCAAGCCAGTGCTGAGAGAGTCACACTCTGTTCAGAAAAGAGATGGTGGGGAAAAGAATGCTGAGGACATGCTCATGAATAAATATGCCTTGGTAATTAAAGTTTTCTGGCTGCACTATGGTCCCCTTGTCCTCCCACTGTTTCCCTTTACTTTTTACCCCTCATAGCCTTGCAATGAAAAAAAAACCCAGATACCTTTCTTGCTCTAAAAGACGGAACAGACTGGAAAGCAGAAGGATGGTAGATCACACAAAAGCAATCAGGGATTCCAAGACAAACCTTGGACACCTTTACTGTGCGGCACCTGTGCCAGCAGCAACGCACATCTGCCTTGCATCTGCTCATTACAGGTGATTAGCAAGATGATATGGTGTATTCTCAGCAGTCTAAATGCTACCCTGCAGTAAAAGTAACTGGTGTTTCTCTAAATTATCAGATACCTAAAACATACCCTCTGGAAAATAAGGGGAGTTTTTAAAGGGAAAATAAGAGTTCAATCATGATCTCCATCTGTCCTGTTGCTTTGGAATGATAAAATGCAAACATGTCTTCCTCTTGTTGCTTCTTTATATCTGGCGTTTGTAGTACATCTCCTTGGTGGGCTAAAAAAATAACCAGTCAGACTTCCAACCCACATCAGAGCAAGGATAACCCAACAAACAAACAAACATATCCAAGGCTGACTCAAAAATTGGCCCACACATCAAAAGAAAAAGACATAAATAAGCATCTACTTTCAGCGGCAGAAAAGAAAATGTAAAGCTCATCTTTTATTTACATACAAAAGGCTTTATGGAATTACAGATTAGATGGTTTGGATGGATTAGAAGGGTTTTGGTTTTTTTCTTTGACTTCAGGGATGTCAGCACAGCCACCGAGGAACTCTGTAAAGCATTCATCTTTTGGAATGTTTGTTTAAGTGACAGGGACGAGCAAGACAAAGCAAGTGTGGCAAATATCCAACCATTCAAATGCAAGAAAAATGATATACGCTCAAGGCAAAGTGAGACCAGGAGGCCAAGAGGAGAAAAGCAATCTCAGATCAGCATTCCTATAAAACAACTTTGATGTTAGATTAAGGGCACCACAGGAAGAGTGAATAGTAAAGGACAGTGAGCATAAACCCTATTAACATAACCATTAACAACAACAACAACAACAACAACAAAACAGAGCTCAGATATGAACTCACAGGGCTCCAAATTCAGAGTTGCAGACACACAGGCGGGTAATTTGCAATTAATATCAGTTATTGAAGCAATTAATTTGTTTTGTTGGTGAAGAAAAAGCATTTAAACATTCATGTGAGCACGTATGAGTGTGCGTGCACCACACACACACACACACACACACACACACACACTCTAAAACAAACATGGGAACCTGCTCTGTCTCGCAGACATAACACAAACATACCATCACTTAAGGGTAAGGGTGCAGCTGCAGCTCATGACGGATCTGTTGTGTTAACTTCAAACATCGATATATATCATCTAAATGATAGTGCTAACATGCTAAAATCAGCCTCACGGGTGTCCTCTGAAAACCACTAACTTGTTGTTAAAAGGCACCCCATAAATGAGTGTCTCATTTCCACAGTCTCACTCCTTTGTTAACACATTTTGGGTGTTTCTTCCCCTTTTGTGATATTTGTGCCTCTCCTGTATCTCTGTCTAACAAAATACAGATGAGCCATCAGACACAAAGCAGGTTAAAAGCATTTGCCCATCAATTTTAAACATCTGCCACTTCGATGACAGCCTTAGCTTTCTTTTTTTTTCCCCAGCCTCCTATCAAAACAATGCCATACAAGTGAGTTGCGTTATGCGCAGCTTGACAATTAAGTGATGGCCTTCCAAAAATAGCTGACTGTGACAGGCCCATTGTATGCTGTTTTCTTATTGCACTTAAAACAGGTGCAAAGAAAACTTTCCAACAGGCAAAACTATCACTCTATTTATTGTTATATGTGACAGATATTATGTTTAAGATAACCTCCAGTCCGTGTGTTTGGAGCATGCACTGTTCTAATCAAAGATCAGTTGGTATCAAAGCTTTGCTATCAGAACCTGTACGATTTGTTGGTTTACAACCTAACTACTGTCTAACTACTAACTAACTGTGTGTGTGTGAAATAAATCTTCATAAAGACACTGGAGTTGTTCCTGCTGTACTTGTTCTGGTTGCCCTCAGTCAGTAAAAATCTGGACACTGGCTGATGCTGTAATTGCTTTGAAATGATCTTTATGTAATGATAAAATAATGCATCCCTTATGCTGTGCTACATTATAGACAGGAGGCTCATTTTTCCTTTTTTTGTGGCAAAATTGCTGAGTGAAAGAAACTGTGAACGTAGCAACTAATGATTGTGTCGTACAGGTGGCAGAGCAAACAAAAAACCTGGATCTCGAAGCTCAATCCGTAATTGGATTAATGATGTTGTCAGGCGGGAGGGGAAAAAAAAAATTGTGATATAGTACGAGTGTAGAAAAATGTGAGCAGTAGCAGGCAACACTATGCAATGTTTTGTTACGCTATGCAACAATGCATCCAACCCCCATGTGTCTGCTCTTGGCAAAGCTCTGCCCTCAAAACAGACAATGTTTGTTGACAATGATTGCGCGATGATTTCTGAATCGCCTGTCAGAAAACATTAACCATTATCATAGTGCGCCATGCAGGTAGCCAGGTCAGTTTTGTGACACCAGCAAATTAATCAAATGAAGTCGTGTTTATTGCAGTATTGCGAGAGGAGACACTTGATTATTTCTTTTTTGCCAGACAGCTTTATTTATTGATGACGACCAGGGCATGAAGACAAAAAAAAGAGAGTGAGTTTTAGAAACAAATTACAGATTCAAGCATCAATGCATTTGTTAACTAAAAATGAACAGTTTGTCATTTTGTTGGCAGAGAGGAAGTATCTCTCTGTATCTCTTAAGTATATTAAAAATATGGCCATTAAACTTAGCTTCAGCAAAAGACTGGCTGTAATAATCCACATGCAAGTGAGTCAGGCATAGCTGTTTCCTCTAATTCCGCCTTTATGCTGAGCAAAGTTTACCAACCCAGCATCTGGCTCTACTGAATACCTTCAATTTAAAGGGTATGCTACAAGAGTAGTGTCAATCTTTTTTTTTTTTTTTTACTTAATTCTAAGCCAAAGTAAACAAGCATATTTTCCAAAAGATATTCCTTTAAAGCATGGCATACATTATTTAGATTTGTTTTGTATTTTACATATCATGCATCCGCCTTGTGATGTTATATATTTTGAATAAATGCATGGAATAACATTGTAATTAGGCTACATCTGATGACAGTACTTTGACCAATTTTGATCCTAGTTCTGAGCAGATTTCCAGGAGACATTGTGCATCAAAAGTTTCCAAAGTTAAAAAAGATAAGAAGACAGCACCTAATCTGCAGATCAATAAGAGGATTTAGCTTCATACAAAAGACTGCTCATCTGCATTCACCTCAGCAGCCAGAAAAGAATCCTGCAGTGGTTCCCGGAAAACTATCTCTCTCTCTCTCCCTGTGTTCTTTTCAGCCCTGCCTTTTCTCCATGTTCACCTTTCGTCTGTTAATCCCTGTCTTTCATGCCAACAGGAATGGGTGGATTAGAGCTGGGAGAGGATTCACACAGCACACAGACCTCTTACACTCTGGATATGTATCCCCTCTCCAACCCACACACTCTGCATTATATTTGTTTGTGCATGCGCCCGCTAGTGCACGTGTGTGTGTCAGTGTTTGGTAGCCACTGTGGGACTTCCATGTAGGTGTGCAATGCGTGTGGGTGGTACAGTGCTGTACCACACGGTGTAATGTACTGTGAACTGTCGATCACTACTTCCTCTAATCCTGTTTAAATACAGTAACCCAGTAATCTGGCGAGATAGTCCACACACAGACACACCACTACCAGCTTCACCACCAGCATTTTTTTTCTTTTGTCAACATTGCAGAAGGATAAACACACCTGTCTGTCTCAGGCACAGTCTAAAGTGAGTTAGCATTTAATCCCCTCCACTCTCCCCTGCCACGTCTCTGCTTCCTTCATTTGTGGACATAGCTAAACCAGACCAGTCATAAACACATCACAAGCTGCAGCCTTACTTGTGCTAAGCCTTTTGCTGACAACATCTAATGGTATTCGATGGTCCAATCTGTCTAATACATTTAAAGCCGACGTCTCTTTGCATTCCTTCTCACTACAGATGGCCTGAGATGTGGATTCATTTTCAAGTTGCTTGCAAAGCCAGGAACTGCAAAAGAAGAGGGTGACCCTCTCTCCCAGGTCATTTTCACGTGCTTGATCAACCGCAAATGCACACTGACACACATTTATTCCGGAGTTGCTATTTCCATCAGACATTAGCAGTGTTAACACTTCAACATGGCCACCTAACACCTCAGTGCTTTGAGGAGGATACAGTGAATGATGGGTGCTTTTAAGGCACTTAAAACTGCAGACCCAGACCCTGACTCCAGCAAGTACACACACACACACACACACACACACACACACACACACAGCAAATGTGTCAACTGTATTTGAGATACACAGAAATATAAAAAAGATATTCAAGGTTTCCGACAGAAATATCTACAAAATGAATTTCTATTAAGAACACAATATTTATGGTCAACAACAGGAAGACTAGGCCACCGTAAGCCTGGGCGAGCATGATGTGCATGCAGGTTTCCATTTCAAATAAAGGCAACACTGTCTGGTTGTTTCTGCGAATTAAACCGCTCAGTGAAATCATCTGGTTGAGTCACAGATGGTCGCCTTTCCATGATCTATTGTGTGTGTACTACAAATTCTCAAAGACCGAGAAAAGGGAAAGCTCATACTGCATAGCCCCAATTGATGGTTCGGCATTATGTGTCAAGCCAACGCAAGATTGAGCAACATTTAATTAACATTTCTAATTGTGCCTTGAAGGTTGACTCGATTTAGCGGCGGCTTCATCCGCAGCTGATTATGTCGCAATGATGAGGCTAATGGTGCTGGATATGTGGGTGCTTTGCAAACACAGAGCGCGAGGACGCTGCAGGGTCTGTGTTTGCCTCTGGCAACCCCATATTCAGATGTGAATGAATAGACCCCATGTACAAGTGTTTAGCCATGCATTTAAACCTGTGTATGTGACCTTGACACAGCCACGTGCTTTATGGGGTGAATCCATGCTTTACGTGATGGGTTTATTCAATGCAGGCTACTTTATTTATTGCCATCCGTGATCTCAAGTGCATTCTGGAGCTGTCTGTTTTTAAATAAATCACTTCTACCAGACTGCCATCATAGGTTTAGTATTAGTTAGCAGCCAGATGAGTTAGTGGCTCCATGTGTTAGCCGGGACAATCAGTAGAGATGAAAAGTGACACAAAATTGTTGAGCCACTCATTTGGACAAAATTCAGGTAAAGCCGTCCACACAGAATCAACACACACTCGGAAAGCAACATTTCAGCACGCCACACTCAGTCCATATTATTCTGCTTGACTGAGCACACTTGACTCTCGGCCAGCATTGCCTACAAAAGTCAACCCTCTCTCTTGCACACTTCTGTCTACACTCCTGACTCGACTTCCCCTTGATGGCTCTGTGCTTCTCTCCTTCACCCTTTAATTCCAGCTCATCACACACTGCAATTCTGAAACAGATGAGGGACATAAATGGGGCCCTTGGTTTATTGTTTACAAATAGTCGACACCATAGCAAAGCATTCATTAGGTCACACCACCGAGGGGACGATTGCTTTGGACATCCAGTGGAGAACTAGAATTGGTAAAGAAAGATAGCACCAGTAAGATGATGAAAGCGCTAACACAGAAAGAGTCAGAGAGGCACCCAGAGATCTGAAAGCCATTAACTCTGGTGCTGGCTATAAGGAATGGGGTCCGTGATGGCCTATTTCTGTAGGCTCCATATCTCATCAGGAGCTCTCGCCCAAGACGCCATGTTGTGTGATTTATTTGGCCTCAAAGATCCTTTTTTTTTTCTTTCTTTTTTTTTAAATCAAGTGTGTGCATGTGTAAGCCCAGTTGTGCAAGACTGCCACATCTATGTGTTCCATCACCCAAAGGCCTGGAGCTCAGTTGTCATAGAGAAGGGACACAGGTGCTCTGTCAGCTCCCTAGATACTTGTGATGTCATTATGGAACAGGAAAAGGAAATAGTTCTGCTCCAATTTCCCCCTTTCATTCAGGACGAGTTCATCTTGCTCACAACACTGTTATGACTCAAAACTTTACTTCAGAAGATTTCTGGGTCACACAGATCTATGTCATGCTCTTGAGTAATTTCCACAATAGTCCATTCACTGAGAGCTGCAGGCCAGCTGGTGGGGTCCAGGGCTGATTCTCCAGCCAAAGACCCTGGCTGCAGTCCGAAGCTGGAACTTCTCTTTGTGGCAGGTAATGTCTTGCCAAAAAATCTGAGTTGACAAATGACCACAGATGATGTAAATGTGCACACAAGGTTTCACTCCATATATCCACATAGAGTATATGTTGAATGTCTATGCACATTAAGGAACAGGATATGTCCAGTGTCTGTATGTCCGAATTTAGGTGGCAAAAATGTAAGATATTACCCATTTATATGAGTGCATAACTGTTTTCAAATAAAAACAGTTTGGTTTTCATAGATTTAGAATAAGCTTGCTATGTCTTCTTGTACTACCATGTTTCTAGGGCAGCCCAAAAGGACAAACAAGCCAGAGGGTGCATTTCTTACAACACAAACAAAGACGAATGGCTCTGCCCACAAAGACCCAACACATGTACACTAACGGAGAAGCATACAAAATGACAGAGAGAATTGGACAGCGGTTGTAAGTGGAGAGAGATGTGAAAGAGTGCTTATATCCAAGCCACTAGCTCCCTGAAAAGCTTGAGAAAGGGAGAGGCAAGTGATGGTGGAGTTGTAATCTATAGTCTCACCATTAGATGTCACTGGTTGTTACACAATAGACCTTTAAATCATTTGAATAAATACAAGAAAATGAAATAGGGATTTACCTGAAAGACTTTATTTATTTTTCTTTAAGTCATTCTCTCAGTGATGACCTCTATCCCCCCACACACGGTTACAATTGGACGCTTGGCAGAAAGGGGAAATGTGGGGTTAAACCTTGTGTGCCCTCAGTTCTCAACCCCGAGACAGGAAATTAGCTTCTGTGTCCACCAATTGCTTTAAATAATAGTGAGAGTTATTAGAATGAGGCTGCTGCTGATGTGCCAACCCTAATTAATTGTCCTGTGTGTGTGAGATGTGTGTACGAGAAAGACAGAGAGAGGGAGAACCAAGTACTTGGCTGAGAAAGGGGGGGGGGGGAGAGAGAGAACCTGTGAATGAGCATCTAAATGGAGATTTTCCATACAGGTTTAGGAGTAATGTTTCTTTCACTGAAAGCAGCAGGTTTCAGTCCGACTTGTACCCCCCCTCATTGAGACAATGTAAAACATGTGGGCCTGGTAAACTGAGAGACCTGTAGATCAGACAGCCAGGCCCGACCAGATGGCCCAAACCATGCGGCCCTCTTCTTTGTCAACCTCACTGCTAATGAGGGTGTTTACATTGAGCTGCATGTGTCTCTGTGCGAGCTTGAGAGCTTTCCAAATGGGTAGTGAGATGTGTGAGATGCTACTCAATGCTGCATGTTTTGTTAGGCCTTCGCAGCTAATGTACGGAATGTGATGCAGGCAAAAAGATGAATGCATTTTAAACGTGTAAGGCAAATTTGTCATATCATCAACATATAAATTCCACTTTAAAACTTCATACTAACTTCCTTGCTACGCTGAGACAAGCGCTTTCAGAAACACCGTCAAAGATGCTTCGGATTTTGTTCAGAGTTGTATTTCACCACGACTTCTCAATGAGAACATGATGAACACATTGATGCAGCTTTAGAATAAAATTTAACCCAGCTGTGTGTAGCTGTGTGAGTAAAATGCTTTATATATATATATCTACACATATATATACATATATATAAATACACACACTGGAAGAGAAAAGAGTCGCACGATGAGCTGAAGAGTTCCGTTATGTATCGTCCCACACCTGTCCTGCTACTGTTATAATAGCCTTTTTCAATGAGAATCACATTGCCTCATCTCCTTCTGTATCTCCTCTCTTCTAAATCACTGCCCTCAATTTCTCCATGGGTGATCCGTTCTTTTCTCCTATCAATCTTTACTTCTGCCACCACTTACTTTACACCCCTCTATTTTACACTAAAATGTGAAATCAGAAACTCTCCTGCTTTCTCAATGACTGAAACCCTCTTCCTTTTCCCTCACACTGTGCCTCACTATTTCAATCTTTTTTTTCCCCCCCCACTCTCTCTGCTATCGCCATTTGAGCCTGAAACCGCAGCAGTAGTGGTGATTGGGAACAGCGGGGAAACGGGTTGAGTGTTTACGAAATGTTTAACATGCCGTTAAAGCCGGCCTAGACAGGCACGACACTTGTTTTAGCAATAATGGCTTCCACTTAACAAATGAAATATCCGTCAGTGACAGCTGATGAAAAAAGGAAACGTATATATGTAAAACATTACCAGCCATAAGTTATGACCAGAGATCTTTAATGTGTTTCTGTGTGTGTGTACTGTATGTCGGTGAGTGACTGTTTTTTGATACTGTGCTACCCCTCACAATACATCTTCTGTGATAGCTGGGTGACTGGGCAGGCCCCCTTCTAGATGGCGGGGTGGTGTAAATCAGAGCTGATTTGGCTGCCTGCCACTGAAGTGTCAGCTCATCCAGTCCACTGAGGATCCAACAAACGGCATTCCACGTCAGTCACATCACACTCCATAGATCTTTCAGAGGGCTATAGTATCTTGGTGGTGGTGCCCCTTGACTTGTGGCAGTGCCCCCCCCCCCCACATTTCCCTGCCATGGATTTGCAGCAATACAATCTCATCGCTCTTCCTTTTTGGCCCCTCAAATTGTCCTGTCAGATTATTTTCACTGGATCTAAAGTCCAGATGGCTACAGTCAGCGGGAGTTAGAGAAAAATCATCCAGTATAAAGACTGGAATAGAGTGAGATGACATGTTCTTGTGGTGTAACAACAGAGGACTAGATCCTGTTCATTCGTGTGTAGCTCAAAAATAAACGGAGTGGGGAAATGGGGAGGAAAACAGGAGGGACAGACAGTGAGAGAACACTTTTTTTCCCCCCAAAGCGTACCTGCTGTTCTCATGTCGCCAATATTTTTGAAAGGGAAGCAGAGCACTGGCTCCCTTCTCTGTACAGTGCATGTGCGCTTGCCATCGCGTCGGCTCTCTGTGTATAATTTTTGTCAGTGCCAATGACAGAGGAGCAACCGTACAAAGTGTGCAATGACAAAGTGCTGTGTATTCATGCTGCTGCTCTCTTCCTGCCTCCGCAGTAGGACAAGCAGATTGATGCTACAGTGTTGGAGCATTGTTTCACTAGCATGTCAGGTCACTGGCTGGTCTTTGTGCCTCAGGAGAGAAGCAGTAAAACACGGCTCCCTCTTTGTCTATGTATTTGTCTACCGTGATCTCTTCCTCTTCTTTTTTGCTCCTCTTCCTCTGACCACAGGCGCTTTCTTTTCCTCAAGTTAAATCATAATAAACTGTCATTTTCAGACTTTGCCCATTTACTGAGACTTTCTGCAGCCCCTGGCTTCTGCACAGTACAACACTGAGCAGCTGAAGTACAGAAGACACGGCGCAGCTCCGTGAAACATGAGAGACTGGAGAGGGGGCACTCTGTATCATGCTTCACAGTAAACACTGGAGGCTGAGTCAATGTAGAAAATTGTTAGCATCACTGATATCATCGCGGCAACAGCTCTCTGATTTAAAGAGATCTTATTTTCATAAGCAAGGAATTGGTACGTTGCCGTCAGAGGATATTTTTAACATTAAAAATAATCAAACTCTGTGATATGAGAAATGCATGCAATCACTGGGGACAGTGTGGAACATCTGTGAGCCGCATTACTCAGATGGATCTGCTTGAATTAGCATGGAAATCCAACCAGCAGACAGTGATAGAGGCAAGTTGCTTTCAGCGCAAGAGGAGACCAACAGACTTCAAGAGAGAGAGAGGGGGAGAGAGAGAGAGAGAGACAGACAGAGGGAGAGAAAATTGCAACAGATATCGGGATGTAACCAAATAGTTTTATATTTCGGCTGTGTGATGCTGCACTGCCTAAGTTTGTAATTTGCTTACAAGGGCAAGGGAGCACACTTGGGAATATACATATTGTTAGAGCAACAGCATGAGGGATATTAGAGTGATAGGATGGAGATAAATGGGGAGGGGAGAAAATATGAGCGAGGCAGACAGGGGAACTCATTAACTCCTCTTTAATAAAGCCCAAGTCACATGGGTATCCTTTCATTCCTTCATATATCCAGTCAAGCACACACATACACACAATACACACAATACACTCTAGTGCCACACTTGACACCTCCACATTACCACACAGATAGTTCACTAAAATCATTTGACTCACAAAACAGTAGCCTGTTGAACTTCATTAATGATGGGGCTGCCCCTGACAAAAAAACCCTCTGTGACTCTGAAGTTACTGCGCGTCACACAGTCGTGACAGTAACCCTTCTTTACTGTGTGAATAAATTACTGGAGTGCTGACAGTGAAGCCACTGAATGTAAATATGCTATGGCCTCAACACAACTCATTACCTTAAAGAAACTCTGTATCTTAAAGCAATGCTAGCAGAAATTCTGCAAATATGAAGCCGAGGCAAAACTGTTTTTGTCCCAACGTGATTTGCAAGATATCTCCCAAGACTAAAAAGGGAACAGCATTTCCATGATAAAAATTGATACCGGCACTGGGCACAGTTCCAGATTCCCTTGTGACGCTACAGTTTGTAGGATATGTTTGCTCTGACTTGGAGGCAGAGGAGCGAGATTACGATCCAACACTATAAGGAAGAGAAGCAGGGACTGTAGCATTAAAGCTTCTATATCTGAACATTCATGCCTTCTCCAGAGGCCAGACAGCACGGCTAATTTAAGAAGCAAGGGTCCTGTCATCAGTATGCACACAGACACATACAGGTTTTTTTTTAATCCAAAAACACACATAGCGCACACATGCACGCCTCTGCACGAAGCCAGCTCCAGAAGTATGAGCAACTGTCAACTGTCTGCGAGTACCTTGCCAACCAACGTGTTACACAACCTGCCACTCTAATGGGTGCAGGGAGAGGGGAGAGTTAGAAACAGGGAGAATATTGATTAAGGTTGGAAACAACACAGTGAGAGAAAACAGAAAATAAATTGCAACTGTCTACTGTTCATAGAGTCCACTAATCCTGGCAGTGTGCGAAGCAAATTCTATATGACCCTTTAAGCCATTTCAAGGTGTGTTAATCACAGACAGCCTCGGTTTGGATCCACCAACAGAAAAAGAAAAAGGATATAAAAGACAAAGTGCTCGTTACACACAATGCAGGTTCATCACACTGTGTGATGAGACTAATTACTTGTAGGGTGTCAACATGCAGCCCCCCCTGTACAGATTTGACAGATGGTTCACAAATAATAAAGATTTTTTCCTTTACGGATCCAAAAGTCAAATCATATAATTTATGTTTTTTTGAGGGGTTTCAACGCAGGAGCATGTAATTACCCGTCTCCAGAGGCCTGTCCTATAAGACGCACAGATTCCAAATAATCACAACCAACACGGTGGTGCAATTGCTGCCACCTTAGGAATCCATATGCCAGGAGCCATGCAAATACAGTTCCCCAGTAACTGTGTGTGGGAATGTATTTCCCCAAGACACTGTGTGACAAGCCTCAAGCCGATTTCCATCCCATCGTCACCGCATGCATGGTCGATCCTTCACTCCTATAATTCAACTTATGGTTTTGGCACTGAAAAGCATTAGCATTTTAGAATACATTAGCATACCCAAAGGAAACTGCAGTAACATTGATTACAAGTACCTGCATGCATTTAGATGCCACTGTGCCTCTGATCACACACACACAATATGCCATTCCTGTAACCTGCCCTTCCCCCTTTGGCGCACACACTCACACACATGCACGCGGTGAGGCAGTCCCGTCACCTGCTGTGAACCAGGTGCCATGATATTATTCTCCCTATCCTCATGCTTGCTGGCACACACACACACACACACACACACCCATAAAAGTGAATTCACTTGCATGTCTTCAAAGACAGAGCTGTGAACCAGAGGTGGCAGGTCTCTGGTTCCATGCCATCCTCAGCAAATGTAGTGCTAATTGCCATTTCCCCACTGTTAGAAAGCAGCATGACTTGGGAAATAAATGTTGAAATCATGTCTTTCCCACTAAAGGATCAAGGGAAGATGGAGAAATTGAGTGGTACTCACTATGGACAAGACTCCTGAACGAAATCCACTATGGTGTCAATTCCTTTGTGTGTGCGGCTCCCGCGCATGGACTTGCATTTGGCAAATGGGCACAGGCACATGCAGAGGCTGGCATTGTTAGCATGACAGCTGATTAGAGAGAGATGGGAGATTTTGAGTGTGACACCTCTAATGATCTCTTCATGTGATTGACAGGCCAGGCAAGGCTCCAATTCTCACATCCAGCACATCAGAGAATGTTGTGCACATACAGAAAAGAGGGTCAGTGTGTCTGACACACTCCGCACAGACACACCGTTCCACTGAATGCTGGAAAAAAGATAATCTTCTATAAATCCCTCTTGTGACTTCCAGAATATTCAACTATTGTGTTGGCTCTAGAAGGGCAATTTCCTCCCCCTAGTTTGGATGTCATCGGGAGTATTGTACTGTATTGTGTGAGAGTCAGCCTGAAGGGACCCCTTTGAGTTTTTTTTATGGAAGAATGGGGGGGATATTCATATCACATTTCAGTTTTTCGGTCATTGTGCAAACACAGCTTCAGACAACACACAGACATGCCTGCATTGACATATACTTGTGCAAACACACACACCAGCACTTCCTCTACTGACCCGAGCAAGCGCATTCCTGCTCCCAGCAATTTCCTCCATCTTCTCTCGAAAGACAGGATCCCATTACAAGTGCCTGGCTGTTATCGCTCATGCAGGTAGCAGCGAACACAGTGATACTCATCGCAATGAAAGCCGTTAAAAAAATGAACAAATGACGTGCATTTCTGGAATGCAAATACAGGACACACATTTTATAACACTGTCATTGGCAACCATTCCTAAAAAGAATTCCTTAAACCTTAACAGAAGTAGCGTTCTGCAATGAGCCCCTTTAACTGCACTGATTCATCCTGTGATTATTGGCAATTATGTGTCAATTAGCAATTTGCTGATGTCACCACGATTTTAAAGGCAAAGCAATCAGGAGCTGTTAGTGTATAAATGGTTGCCAATACTAAAAGGCAGATGTAGTGTCCAGCTCATCACAGTTCTCTGTCTGTCCATCTGTCTGTCTGTCTGTCTGTGTGTACATGATTTGGTCACTTCTTTAGGACTTTTCCAGTGTAAGTATAGGGACAGAGACTAACCACAATGAATGGAAATCAACAGCCATGCAAATCTGTGCGAGTGTTTGGTCCAGTACTTTATCTCCAGAGTTGCTATAGCAAGCTGAGCAGAGCTGTCAAAACTGTTCTATGTCTATACTGCCCAGTGGTTTTAAGAGGCTCCTCAATAGGATACATTCTGCTCTAAAATTACCTTGACTGAAACACATTTAACCCTTCATTCAGTAGCCCCCTTACCACCCATCACACCCGTGAGGGGCCTCATGTCTCTGTGTCAGGTTAAGTCTGGAAAGAATATTCTTAGAATGTAGTCAAAGTCAAACTTGCAAAATCCCACATAGAGTATACGCATCAAAAATACATGTTAAAAGCATGAAAATGGATTCTAATTATATCCCATCACACAATTTAAAATGATCCCTTCAAATGGCAACTTTGGGACATTGCTCGACGTGCACAGACCCTTTGCTTGCCCTGCTAACTATATACAAAAACACAAAGAGACACACGGGGGGGATGAAAAATCATCCCGGCTTCCAAGAGATGCAACCAATCCATCAGACACACACTCACCTCTCAAATAAACAGAGGACGCTTACGACATTTGTCATTCCCTTTCCCATGCTGTGATCCATGATATGATTGCAGCACTCATACATCCTGGATGATTTACAATCAATCTTGAGAGCCAAGGCAACAGACAGAGTCACAGAAAAGCCAGAGAAAGAGAGACAGAAAGAGGTTTCTTGTTTGCTTTTTTGTCTCTTACACTTTGTTCGAGGCATCAATCATGCCTTTCCTTTTAGAAGCTGCCACATGATGTTTATCAAAGAGAGTGGATTTTCAAAGCATTACCTGAGCCTCAAATTGATTAAAAACATCTGCGGAACTGCAAGTCACTCCGCACATTTCCTCCACATATTCAACTGTCAATAATGGCAGAGGAAAGGTGTTCTATTTCAGCCGATCATTGACAGGTGCCTGAGAGCACTTTTAGAGCCAGCTGAATGATTTTTCTATACATGTTTGAATCTACTCACACAGACACACACGGACAGAACTCACACAGTGACCTTGTCAAGAATTATAACCGTCACATTGAAGGGAGCGTTTCACATCCGTGTCTCTCTGTTCCACCTTGGGTTAGGTAAACAAACATATCAAGAAGTTTTCATGAATGCAAAAATGAAAGATGGATTTTGTTAAATGATAAAAAAAAAGACTTGCATGAACATAACTGGCAAACACGCGAGTGGCTACGTTTTTAACAGAACCCATTTATTCAGTTACAAAGAAGAGAGCTGTGAGCTTTTCCTCAAACGCTTTGTTCCTCGACGATGTACCGATGCGCTGACAACGAACGACATCAAAAGCAACACAACGGACAACAATGGAGGACATCCAGCAGCTGTTTTTTTTCAGCTCGGTTTGTGGCTGTTTGTCTCCACAAGACGTCAAGCTTTGCATGAGAATAGATTGCGCAAGGAGTCACCCCATCAGTTGTCCATCATAAGGAAGGCTACTGTAAGTGGAACAGTTGGAGCTGGTAATTTTGGTACTAGTTCCAATGGAAACGAAGAAAAACGTACCGAACGGCACCGAACCAAACCGCTCCTCTCAGTGGAACACGGCTTAACAACAACAACAAATACTGCACAATTCTGCTTGGCCAGCAGCTTTCGTCAGGATTGCCATTTTGTGATTGGTAATTCACAGTGAGTACTGACATTACCACAGGCTGGGACATGATATATTCACATGGTTGAGGGGAACTGAGTAATGGGCTTCATTTGAAAACAAGTACTCCATACTGAAATGATGCCTCTTCACAGGGAAATAAATGCAGTGCACACAGTGTTCTCTGGCATGTGATAAACACAGGGGGACATGATATAAGTGGTTAGGATGCAAACCACATGGGTGTCTAATGCCATGAGTTTCAGGTTCCCGGTTTCACTACCGTTTGCATGTCAATCCAGTTTTCTCTCTCTCTCTCTCCACTGTCAAAATACACACCACACATACACAGAACGGGCCTCTCCATCTCACCCAGGACATTAGGCCTTAATTTCTTAATATGTTTATACAATTTGTGGCAACAGCATCACCGTGAAAATCCAGAGGCATGATGAATTGCAGGACTGAACATAGATAGCGTAATAAATGTTCATTAAATTACACATTTTACCCACACCTTCCAATGTTATATTTTGATTAACTCATTAATAAACAATGTGTGACGGTTATACAGGGCGTTGGGCACTTTCAACACAAGTTTTTCATTTCACATTTAATGCAACTGCAAACATGTAATTTAGTTGTCAACATTACGTTGATACATCTCAGCCGTGTATCTTGAAATATGCAACATGCAAATCCCATCATAAATTCTGCACGGGAGAGGCTTTAAAATAAACGTGCAGACTGTGGAACAAGTGCAATTAATCGAATGCAATTAATCGAAACTTGTGTTTTAATTATGATTATGGCCCTATAAATCCAAATAATCGCAACAAAATGATTATTACAAAACTGCGAAAGAGTAAAGACATATACAATGAACAATCATTTATTGTTATTTTAAGGTCAATTCAAAAGGTCCATTCAAAATGTCATGGTTTTTTTTATGTTCAAGTTCAAGTAAATGAGCAATCATTTGAAATAATCATGATTTAAATTTTGTCCCAAATAATCTTGACATAACACACGCACAAATGGTGCAGGCACACATTACTCAGCACATGTCTAGTTAGGCCTTCGCTAATCATTTATCATTCACCAAGCTTGTAACTGTCTGTGCTTGTATGCATTTAGACAGAGAATTTATGATAAAAGAGATCACATTAATAATCTCACATCACTTGCATGATGTATCTTTTGATATTAACATTTCCTTCTCAAAGTGATGTGATACAGTTGTAAAACATAGCCGGGAAAACCGCTGTACAGTTACATTCAGCTCAGCTTAGTGGAAACATTTGTCATCTTGACACATCATCAGCTGAGTGTAGCACGACCATACCGGCAATTCTGAGCATCTCAGCGAGTTCCTGTGTTCATTCATGTCCGCACGATTCCAAACTAGCTCTGCATGGTATGTGTGTGTACTGTGTAAGCTCATTTCCGCCTGTTCTTAAAAAATTGGCCAACTCCAACCAGACAGCAGTATCAATCTGATGAGTGGGTGTCTAACTGTGTGTGAAGTTCACATCAAAAGCATGCTGCATTAAATGCCCAGCCTTGGGGAGGGAAAGACTTCATAGGAATCGGAGATGAGAAGGGTGGGAACAATTGGAAAAGGGGCATGAATTTTATGCTGTTCACTGAGCCCCATTACTGAAGAGGGTCGGGTTGGCATTGTATGTCTATGACTGTGATGCTAACAGGTTCAATCAAGATATCTTACTGCTGAGACTAACACCAACTCTGTTTTTATATAAAAGGCAAGTCACATTGCCCACAGACGTCCAAGGGGATGTACTCTCACAGGCAGGCATACATACATTAAAGGGCTTGATGTGCTTAAGGTTATCAGCAGAAAAACCAGCCTCCTCATTAGCACAAGCGAGATCCTCGAGCCGATACGAGCCTATCGTCCTCCTTGTCCCTCTTCACCTCTGTTCTCACACAGAACCGAGTCCTAATCCGTGTCCTCTAACCGAGTCGCACGTGGACACGGCAGCATCTCCGTGTGGTAAAGTGTCCTTGTGGTTTTTTACGTAATCATCTGCTAAAAGTACATGTTCAATAACACCGAAGTAAGATTTATGACTCAAGGATGCTTTGGCTGTGATGTGACCTCAGGACACGTCACATCAAGATGAGCTTCCTTGGCCTGTACTGTCATAACTATTCATAGAGGAGAATATAGGTCCGTCGGTCAGCATGGGCTGGGATCTGTCTGTCGAGTCGACCATCGAAACTAAACATGGCTAAAAAATATCCAAATAGGAAACAGGGCTGTGTATTGGCAATAATCTGATGATACATATACTGTACTGATGACTACAATATAAATTGCAATATACTGGAATACAAAAAGCAAGGTGATATATTGTGATTTTTTTACAAAAAGAGTGTGTTAAGACAAACTGCCCAGCAACAGTGAATACTATTTCCTGATTGGCTGATAGATCGCTAAATCAAGACAACTGTATGAATGAACTATATATAAAATATTTGTATTGATACAGTGCTTTAAAGAATAGACCATAAAACTTCACAATATTTAAATTTTCTTAAAGTAAACATCTCTTTCTAAACCATTGCATTCTCAGACAAAGGAGTCCTTTTATTTGTGTATTATTATCTTTGTTAAAAAATTCAGGACAGAACCAAAACAAAACACCTTTGACCTAGGCTGTTTCTAAGAAAATGCCTCTTCAGTTTTCTAATTAGCCATTTAGGAGACTGCTGGTAGATCATAACACTCGGCACTAATTTCTCATTACCCTCTGAGCCTCAAATCAATAATTAATTCCCTCCAAAAAAAACACTATTTCTTCTTTTCCATCAAGAGAAGTGAACAACATTGGGTAGAACACTGTCTGGCACATGTAGGGGTTTAGTTTTATACTGTGTGAAAACTGTCCTCCCACCACTGCTACTCATTGGCTCATCAGTGTCCCTCTCATACACTGGCTTCCCATTTTGCCCTGTACAGGCACTTCATTGCTCTCCACCAAACAATTTCCATTTCTCATTCTAACGTAGACACACAAAGTGTGACACAAATATTCATGCACACTTTCTCTCCATCTGCCTCGCTCTTGCCAAGAACCTAATGTTTAATAAGAGATTACATTTATGTGAGGAGAAGGGCAGGCACATGGTGAAATATGTCCACATGTCCTGAACTTGGGAGCAGCGCTGGCACTTACTCATTAATAATGGGACAGGCCCCAGGCCCGGGTCCTTAGCTCTCCATCTCTACTCATTTCCTTTCCACACATCAAAGCTGAGTGTATGGCGGTGTATATGTACAGTATGTGTGTGTGTGTGTGCACACTCACATCTGTGCTTGTGTGTGTGTGTGTGTGTGTGTATACGCGTCAGTCCCGATGAGAAACTGCCTGTGGAGAAGCCAGCTTTTATTTAATCAGAAGCGGAGCAGTGTGCGCCACTGTTTGTAATTTCAGACCTATTAGCACTCTGCCTTTAATTCCCCTGAGCAATGGAAACACAGCATCCACTGAGCTGCCGGATCACTTTAAAAGTAAAAAAATAAAATTACAAGAAAGTTGAGTCATGTTTTTTTTTTTTTCTCCTCCACTCCAATAACAGCTCATATCCAATCCTACTTAATTTATAAAGCACTTTAAAAACAACAAACGCTGAAACAAGAGATACAAAATATAGAAAGATACTACCTAAAAGACCTAATGAGTACAATGCGTATGAGACGTTCAGTCAAAGAGTAAAAATGCATGGGAGTTCCTAAATAAACACAGAGAAATGTAGGGAGTTTGTACAGTGCAACGTGAGCTACGTTGATAAACTTATCAGTCTGATTGTAGACTTTAAAAAGTTTCCCACGCACCGACTGTCACCAAATCACTGCATCATTTACCTGTCTCCTTCCACTCTCCAGTCAGCCTCTGATCCGCCAGCCTCGCCACATGTAGCCCTCAAGTCTGAGCCGTAGGGTTTAAAAGCTAAATTAAATCATTCTGGGCCTGACCCAAAAACAGATTTCATTATAACTATCTTAAATGAGCCGCTTTGTTACAACAACCTTACACCCCCAACAGTCTCTTTAGCCCCTTTCCTGTTCCTTACTATTATGTCTTCAGAAGAACGGGGGTCACATTACAATTTTCCCTTTAAGTAAAATCCATAATGCTTCATAAATACATGTGTTTTTAACTAAGGAAGAGTGTAGGGGGTACAGAGGTGGGTGAGGGCGGGGAGAGAAACTCGGAGAAACAACCAATTATTTCCAGACACTACTTTCAGATCATTACTTATAAAGTAGCAAGAGTCATAAAGAGGCCAAATAAAATAAAATAAATACAATAAAAGCCACTGAATGGTAAATTATCTTTATCTTTAGCTGTAATGAAAATGTCTTGAAAAAAAAAAAAATGAATCTAGAAGAAAATAATAAATGGCCATGAGGTCAAGTCAACAACATGGATGTGGACCAGCCTGTGCTGTGTGGACAGGGGTTTAAGGGGCCATGGGGTGGAAGAGAAAAGTTGAGTGCAGTGCAGTAAGCGTTTGGCCCCAGAAGTCAGGCTGTGTAAATAGTGGGAAATAAAACTCAATAATCACTGGTTTCTTTTCTCGCCCCTCGACAAATATCGGAGAGGCTCCACTTTCCTGCTGACTGAACAACTATCACCCAATCTGTGGGACAGATGATAATGGAGGGGAAAGGCCTGAGAATTAGAATCATAAAAAAAACACATGTTTAACACCACTATCCTTTAGTGGTGGGAAAACTGTGCCCAATCAATTACTAGCCATTTTCCACTAGATGTGGCCTACAGGGTTATCTCTAAGTCTGCGCTCTTGTGCACATCATGCCTTGGCGCGTCTATCTGTGGGTGTGTGCATCTGTGTCTGCCGTATCTTTGCCATTTAAGACAACTGGCTTTAGCAGGAAACAGATGACTCACACAGTTTGAGGTTGAACTGTGTCACAAGCGTCACCACTTTCACTCCGGTGCTCTAATGTGTTGCGTATGTTGCTGATGCATTGGGCCTGCTTCTCCCCGAGATTGCACAGATACGTCCTTCGCCCTCTTCCCACAGTCGGCCACCTGCTCCGATAAGGGCCGAGCGCGGAGTGAAACGGATGGAAACTAACACTGCTGATAGCATCGCCACAGCAAATCTCCGGACACAGGAATGTGTTGGAGGTGTCCGGGACGACACGTGGTAAAGAACGGAAAATAGAAGAAGCAAATAAGTCTGTCTGGAATAAAAATGAAACTGGATACACAAACACACAGAGAATAGTGCATAGTGTTGTTGTGTTCTCTCTCTCTCTCTCTCTCTCTCGCTGTCATTTTCTCTCTCTACTGATAACACACTGAGATGTACACAAAAATGTGTACATGCACACAAGCCCCCAACCTGCATCCACCATCTGGCCTTTCCAAAGCTCAGATGTCTCTGGGTAAAGTGAGCTCTGTCTGTATGTGTGAGCGAAAGACAGGAGGCGAGAGACAGAGAGAAGGGGAGGGCAATAATCATCAAAGAGAAAATATTCAATAGCACAACATTGCAATGTTCGCACTGACCCCAGATTATTGCCACATTAGCCACATGCAAACATACAATGTTCACAGGAAAAGCCAGAAAACATTTACAGCACTGCAGGGACATGAGCTGCAGGCCGAGGCTGCAACGGGGGTCGTCGTAGCCAACTCGGCTGGGTAAGCACACCTTAACACCAGGTAGTCTTTTCACTGTGGGCAAAAATAAAGCCTCCATTATAGCAGGAAGCCACGTCCGCTGCCCCTGGCAGCTATAATGGCCTCAGCAGTCGACTGACGGCACAGAAATCCAAACGAATAATACACACACTGGTGGTACAAAAGTAGTGGGAAATTTAATTCTACTTTAGGTGTTCCCAGATCAGCAATAATGCCAAGGGTCAAAATACACTTGTACACTCACACACATGCAACCTATCACATCTATTAAGCTCTAACACCCCTCAGCCCTTGGGCCAGTGTTGCTACCGTGTTTTCAAGCTATTTTTTAACCATTTTAAATGGGAGACCAGAGGAAGAGAGCAAACTTTCTTTTACATCCATTACAGACTCAATGGGAATCTTTTTACAGGCTGTCTCCTCTGCACATCTCGTGAACGCGTGCATTCACATCTAGTACTAGGGTTGCCGGTGGTACTGGTATTACAAGGTGTTCAGGCACACACTGATAACATTCATTTCCAACCAACCCTACTGTGGAGTTCTTGGTTGTTGGTTTTTTCCTGAATGAATGAATTCATCAAATAAAGAAATTGTAAAATTCTAGTTACAAAATTAAGTTGGATAATATAATTATACACCGAGTGTATCTGCATTGTGCACCTGCAGAGCAGAGTGCTATCAGAGGAGTCTTCTGTCAAATTAGAGGATCTGGGAGTCAAAGCAAAGAGAAAAAAATTGCCCTTTCATGGCAAACATTTCAGGTTTTAACTGATGCCAAGCCAGATTCCTGATAACATTAATTAAGAAGTCCGCAAACACTGTGCGATGAGAACGCCTTATCAACACGATATGACTGAAGTTGTGTTAGAGATCAAAGTAAATGCCCTGTGGATACTGTGCTGACTCATGTCTTTTCCTATAAAATATCCAGTGTAATTAGTAGCACCAATGTTGTCATGAGTTTGAGTTTTCTCCCAGTGGGAACATTAATACACTGTGAAATCCCTATTCAGTGCAATACTAAACACAGTGCACCATTACTACAGGCTCAATCTTTGAGGCAAGATTTAAGGGTGCTTTCATACCTGTATTCCTTTCCGTTTCACGAAGTAATATGTTACAATGTTGCACTTAACCTTAGGTCGATTCATTTTCACACTGCAGTGGAGACTCAGCATGCGCTCAACGCTACGTGCTTGTCAAAGGCTTTGTGATTGGTCGGAATTTTGAGGGAAATATGCTGTTTGACGTTTTCTGGATGGTGACATAGCAACATTTCGAGCAAATAGGCTACGCAGAGAAAACAATACCATATGTCTGATGATAAGATGCACTGATCTGCAGCCTCCAGACATCTCTGAAGGAGAAGACGGGCTCTGTAGGCATATGATGACCAATTCTGGACAGTTTGTGTTTCGAAGGCGCATCAGGTAAGCCGTTTGGTTAAAGACTTTTCAACATGTCGCTCAAACGCCGTTTACCAAAGTCGTTGCTGGCAGTGGCACAGTTGCAACAGTGCTGTTGGTCTTACCAGTTTGTGGGTAAATGCAGCTGGATATGACTCATACATTGTGTACACACTGCCAACGAACCACTCCGTGGAGTGATTGCAACGGCAGTCTCTCAGCGCGGTTGATTTGTGCCGGTAACGGAGTGCGTTTGCTGTGTTCACACAAAGCCCATTTGAACCGATCTAGGGGAGAAACGCACCTGGTTTCGGAAGAACAAGTAACGTATGAAAGCACTCTATCTTTCAGGTGTCTCAATCTCAACATGAGCTTGAACAAACTATTGTATGAAGAGATAATAATAGCAACAATTATAGCTGGCTTCTCTCCAAACTAAGGTCATCGCGGTGTGTCGCACGTGGGCCTTTGGAGATCCGTGTCCGTGTTTGGCTCAAAACCGTTTCCTGATGAGCAGTAGAGGCGAGCGCTAGAAGTTGCTTTGTCCTTATGAATAACTCACTCCAATGCTTCTGGTCTCTGTGACTATTATAGCTTACTTAAGATATCATCATTATTATTGTTTATTCAAGCTACAGAGGTCTCCATTCCATCCACTCGGCCCCTCAGGATGAGGCATTACCACAATACAGTGCACATACTTAACACAAATTCCTATGGGACTGTTAGGAGTGCATTACTAATGTTCATGTATCATAGTGTCATACTGAATGTTGCTGCTCATTTACTCTAATTGTAGTGTGGCACAGATACTACTGTATGTCAAATCACTTTGACATCTCTGTGTTTATTCACTTCCACGGCATCATTCAAAAGCAGACTACTCATTTGTAAAACATGCATATACTGTATCTTTTCTGGAACTCACTGACCTCCCTCCTTCATCTTTTTTTTTTTTTTATCTTCATTGGTACTCACCTATCTTTCAACCGCTGTTCCATCACCCTTCCCTCCCCTCCCCTGCTCCTCCTCCATCCACCACCCAGTTCCAGGCCGTTAAATGACCGGGCTTATCTAAGCCTAATTGGTTTAAGGGCAAACTGAAATAAGCAATGGCTCTGTAAGTAGGGGAGAATTACTGCCGCTGTTGGCAACAACCATCCGCTCACCACAGAGAGAATGAGGGAAAACGTGGAGATTAGTGAAAAGAATGATGGAAGACAGAGTGGGATAGAGAAATGAGGAGGAAAGGTATGGGCAGAGGGGAGAAATGCAGAGAGCAGACAAATGAGGGTGAAACAGAGCACTGGACATGCTTCTTTTTCTAATGACATGCAAAACTCCATCACCACTCTCCTTTGGGCTCGACTGCCCCACTGCTTCTGTAAAATTTTTAAATTGAACGTCCTGTAATCAACTTCACATGCGATTAAACTCGCTGCACCCGCGCTGAGACGCACAAACACACAGGTTTACATTGCAACACACACGACAGCTCAGACTCTCCGTCTCATTTTTCGTGTAATGATCAGCTGTCTCCCAACTGTCTGTCCACTCTGTCATGCTTGTCACCATATGACTTTCATTCCCACAGTTCATCAGTCATGCAATGACGTGTGCAGGGTTTACAATGAGCGTATGAACAAGCAGAGAGGTCAAATAAATCATTCAATTCATCACAACTGTGTGTCCATAATGGTCCGGGCTGCTCTTTACTCTCACGTTACAAACACATACACACAGAGATCACCGCCACTTCATGATAATGAGCGACGTAATTACATTTATGGTGACTGGATAGACTCCACTCAAACAGAAATCCAGGCACACATGTATGAGTACACGTTCAAACCCACCAAACAAAAAAATGAAACAGCAACAGATTGGAGTTCAGATCAGTGAGGATTTTCATCTGCCCATGGGACAGTCTCCTTTCAATTAGCGACCCAAACAAGGAAATCACTTTCATCCTTGTTACCGGGGTAACCCAGGGGCCATCTCCCTGCCCATCTGTTTCTTTCTCATCCCACTTTTTAAGAGGAAATCCCACACCCCTTTCCATGATGTGAAATTTCATTCCTCAGACTCTCTCTCTCTCTCTCTCTCTCTCTCTCTCTCTCTCTCACTCACTCTCACACACACACACACTTTGTCTATCTGAATTGACATTTCTGCAGTCATTTCACACTGGGCAAACATAAAAAAAAAAAAAAAAAAATATCCATCCTTGCAGAGAAGCAGAGAGCAATCTGGGTCTGGGCTTGGTATCCACAAAAAAGAACGCCAGCGACGAATTACAGAGCGCAGGCGGAGCTGGGAGCAGTGCAGGAGCAGAGTTGTAAATGATTAAAGAGAAAAGCTGCATGTGAGAAATCTCATTTTATTTGTGCCTCTAATTTACTTATTTATGCTTTTTACAGACAGGCGCGGGGAATGTTTGTGTGTTCCTGTTGCAGTTTTATTAGACAAGAATGAGCTACTGTACAATAAAATGAAAGGGGACACTATATACCCATGATGCTGCTGGGTTATCCATCCAGCAGCTTATTTCTGAGGCTACACAACCCAGTGTTCGGTCCCTTGGGGCCCACAGCGGAAATGAAAAACGTGTTTAACTGAGGCGATATCAGCGACTAGTGGCACCACGGCTTGTCTAGATGTGAGAGAAAGAAAGGGGAGAAAAGTGGGACAAGATGCAGAGAGACAAAGGCAAAAAGTAGGGGACGGTGAAAAGGAGGGAGAAGAAAGATTGTGTGAGAAAAGAGGAGTGGCAGCACAAGTGTTTTTTTGAATAGAAACGTCCATTTATAACAGTAACATAATAAAGATAATGATATTTGGCATAAAATCCAAGGGACATGTAGAATATCCTGAAAGCACAATTCACAATCTGAGAGTTTGTCTGGACATTTCAAACTGTCACAGGGTGATGCTCACATGTTTGTGGTGATAGTATTTCCTGTGCAATTTAATGAAAGACGCGTGAAAAGGTTTCACAGACACAAGTAAGTGGGATAACGACAATCTAAGAGGTTTATGGCACTCCCGATCTATAAAACGCGGACAACTAAAGATTATAAATGAGCACTGTTAAACTACCAATTACGCATTTGACGCACATAAACAAATCAGGTCCAAATAGGCAAAATATCCCGCTTCACGTGGACAAACTAACAAGTGCCGCGCACAAACTCATATACGGCGTTGAAAACACGGCGACCCGGTGCCATCCGCGTGGATGACAGCCGTGGATGCTCTCTAAGCCGCGAGCGAAGCGCGGCTGCCCCACGCGAAACAAACACCACGAGCATCCTTGGAGACAGACAGACAGACAGAGGGAGCATCACCCACATCAATCCCACTTTCTCATTTACCTTCCATCGCGGAGGATGTGATGACCAGCACGCATAAAAGCGCAAACAAATCCACTGTCATGGCAGAAGGGTATAGTCTCCACAGCGTGTGTCCCCCCCAATATAACCAAGACGCACGGCGCGCGTCAGAACCAGAATCCCGCTCAGTTGTCAGCGCGCTCCTCCAGCAGATAAGCCCGTGTTGTTGTGAGTCACATTTCAAGCCGTAGTAAACAATGTGTGACAATCAGCGCAGGGGAAGAGTGGAGTGTGGGGACTGAGGGGTGAGAGGAGCGAGAAAGAGGGGGGGGGGGGGGGGGGGGAGACCCAGCATCGCCTGCTCACAGCCCCATTAGAGCGCAGGGGCCAATCATCGACTGGGAGCTCAAACTCACTAACCAATCCACGGCCCGCCGCTCCGCCCAGCACGCATTGTCAAAACACAAAACTTTTCCTTGACCTATTTGAAGCCGCGTCCGCTGCACTGAAAGGAAATAGCGCCTCCAGTAGGGCTTTCACGCGTACTGCATTCCTGGTAGAGCCAAGCCTAACCCCATGGGACACGATATAAAAGGCTAGATTAGGTTTTTTTTTACTCACACAATATATATATATATATACATATATATACATATATATATATATATACTGTCAGCTCGTGCTTCAGAGTGATAGTTTTTATATCTGTGTCATGTCTTATTCTGGCTCATTCCACATTGTATTATAAGAGCGGGGACTCAAACATACATAAAGAACTAAGGATGATGAAAATGATAATATTAACCTCATTTTATTAAATATATTGAAACATATTTACAGTAGATCAAGGTTTGTTTTTGTTGTGATACTGCTGTTAGACAATCTATCACGCTCAGTGATTCCCATATGGTAACCTTCACCTCCCATTGTTGAACGTGCGTAATATTATCTTCAATCAAGGCCTGATATATTATATAAGAAAATCACAAGGGTGTTTTGAACAATTAAAATACAAAAAGAGTATGTTCTCTTTCTTTCTTAAATTCTGTATTCATTTGTAAGCAGCAGCCTGACAGCCTGTGTGTCACCTCTCCATCCCACTGAACATCTGCAGTGATGAACAAAAAAAAAATACTCTCATTTGTCAACACAGGAAAAATACTATTCCCATAGATATTACTGGCAGAAGAAAGCTGTAACATAACAAAAACTGTCTGGATTGGTATTGTCATGGAGAAATGGATTGTGTATTTCAGACCTTATGAGATGGTTATTGATCTACAAGTGTATGAAGACACATGTATTTTGGGTTTTTAATATCCTAAAAAGTAAAAATAAAGTGTGTGTGGATATAGACACACATATATATATATATGTATATGTATATATATATATATATATATATATATATATATATATATAGTTTATATGTAATATGATATATAAACTCTCCAACCCATCGACCCTATGCATTTTTGACAACAGTCTAAAGAATCCTTTTACATCGTCTCTCCAACACAAGTTCAAACTCCATTTACAATGCAGATGTTCTTAAATGGCATTGGCAAATTCAGCTGCACCCCCTAATGATATTAAACAGGCTTCGCACATCAGCTCCCACCCCCACTCGCCCCTGTCGCCCTCTTTTGTCTGCATGTGTGCTGCAACAGATGGTCCACACAATGGGCTTTTCCCCGCAGGGACAGAGAACCAGGGTCCGCTTCAGCAGAGGAAGAGGGCATTTTCTGCCCTGTAGCCCAGAACCACACCTGTGTTGGGCTAGATATGTCCCCAAGTCCCCTGAGCAGTGGGACGGGATGGATTTGTTAATCTACAGCCTGAGTGGACCCGGTTTTACCCCAGGCCACTAGATGACCTAATACTTCACTGTTGTCCCCGCACAGCACACTGGCCCAGATACTTTTTACCTGTTTCACTTTGTACGGACTTCATGAATGGAAAGAAAAGTAGGGCTTTCAAAATAGTGTGTGGCTTGTAAAAACCATGCCTCTATTTTAATTTACACCACGGTGTCCTTGTGCGGATCCTAATAGGTCACATGTCACTCTTAAATATGAGCAGCCTGAACCGTTTCCCCCACATCCATCTTCTGCACTCCTTTGTGACTCAACTCCTAACCTTTACAGTGACAAAAATCAAATGCGCGGCAAATGAAATGTGACTGCTTTAATAAATGGACGTTGCAACTGTGGCAAAGGCCAGAGGATGAACTGGGGCAGGCGCAGAGCTTCAGGAGCATCAGGCAGCAGTTGCTAACTTGGGGAAGAAGTTGATGAGAGCATTTGTCATTTTTAATGGTGTTGGTGAGGAGTGGTGCTGTGTGGTGCTGTGGTGTGACATGGCAGAGCACAGCATGCCCTCTGGTGCGGGCTGCTTTGTAGGCCTCTCACAGCCACCTGGCCTTATTTGTCACCAGGCCAGTCATCATCACCTACGACACCACAGGTCATCTCCAAATACAGGAGCAGCACAGAGCAATCTGTCCCTGTTTGGTGTCCACACCCAGGGAGGGAAGGAAGGAAGGAAGAGTATGAGGGGAGGTTGGAACAATACTGCTGCTGCTGCTGCTGTTGCTGCTGTAGAACATCCTGCCTCACAATGCACATACTCATGCATACAGTAACACAAATGTGCCGACAGTCACTCACCCACACAGCACTCTGATTATGATCCACACAAAGCCACAAAAGCACTTGGCTACTGTAACTCAAGAGCCTCTGCTCAATACCAATGCTGAGCCCAAACACATTGCAGAGAGCCCCTCATTCTCTCTGTGGCCTGATTCTTTTTCTGAGTGGTTAGGAGAGCAGCATCCCACTTCTATTTTCTTCCTACAGCCCCAACTTTTTTTCAATTTAAGGACAGATTCCATATAAAATACAAATGCAGCCTCACCAAGTATGGTTTTCTGTGGCTTTTATTTGATAATCCGTTTTTTCTGTTCACTGCTTCTTCTGCGAACTGAACTGAAACATATTGTGCGTTTGACCTGTAAACATCCTACCAGTGCCTGCCTCTCCGTGACCAATGTACCATGACCTTTACATTTCTCCTCTCTGTCACCTGCTTTCTGAATAGTGTTTGGTTGTTGGGGAGAAAAAAATCGCAGAGGTTCCCTGTTTTTGATGGAGTCAGAAATAGAAATACAAAATTGGTGTGTAGTACGTTCTGGACACCAACAACATCTGAATAGATTGTATTGACCATCTCAGCAAAGGACCAAGGATCAGTGTTTATTAAGACGCAAATTCATTATTTAGAGTTTGTGATTCAGAGCATATGAGAGGTATAGCTGATGAGTGTTGGTTACAATAATACAAAATGAGAAAGGCAGAAACAGGAGGAAATATAGAGAGGTTTCGCAGGCAGAATGGTGGCTGCATAGGTTACTCAGGTGATGAATATGCATGCATGAAAATAAAATGCCTAAGTCAATATGGAGACAGTGCAGGGACCCAGGTGACAGAGGAGTGCAGTGCTAGACCCCCCCGGGGGGAATAGACTGGTTATTAGGCTGGGCTTTAGCTTCATCCATCTTTACGAGTCTGGGCACTGGCCAATGACAATATGAGTACAGGCTGAATACAGATGTGCTCTGGTCCAGTGTTCCCCAAATAGAGGGTCAGGGCTCACTAGTGAGTCCCAGTCGTAGTTGTACTTTCTGGGTCACAACTCATGAGACGCGATGGAAAATAGGATCATTGTGTGGTGGGTGCTAAAGGTGGCTAAGTTTGCTCAGAAATGTTATTACATTGGCCTTTATGTTTTAAAGGCTCCAAGGAGAGGAGCCAAACACCGCAAAGTAAATACAACTAAATAATGAAAGAATTCAACGTAAATAAATAAAGATATCTATAATGTAATGTCTTACCATTGTGTAGCACACCACTGCATTTAACCAGACCATAGTTTGAAGGTTAGTGTTATATTTGTGGGAAAAATAAGATGTTTTTTCCTGAGTTTCAAGGGCAGAGTGACTGTGGCAGTGGGTCAGACAGACAGGCAGACAGGGCAGGAGCTAAAAACAGCACTCTCATTAATTTGCCAGTGATGTCAAGACTGATGTACCTGTCCTGCAATGAGCACAGAGACACTTCAGGAAACATCAGTTGAAAAAGTAGCATATGCAGACACCCCAAACAGATGCCAACAATGATGAGAATACCTGTGCGCACATGTTGAGCAGACTCAATAAATATTTGATTTTGTGTTTGAGGAAATTGAAGTAGAGAAGAGGGATTACACTCAATTTCTCCTTGCAGAGATGCAGTGAAAGCATTATTTGTTTTAAGTATCGCAGTTTGATTAATAAGTTGCGAGCTCGCATTCAATCTATTCAAGATTCAAGCTCGTTCGTTACCATTAATCATGAAAACACAATGAGGAGATTCGGCTCAGCGCCGAATGTGTAAGAGCTTCATTATGGCTTGCTTTTTTGTCAAGAGTGTGTGCACTTGTGTGTGTGAGAGAGACAGAATGACAGGGGCGCTATACACAATGGTTCCTACGCGTATTTAGACGTTTGCATGTGTCTATGCACACACACACACACATATATTGACTTCTGTTGTCACTGACTGAAATACAGAAAGATGGATAATAAATTGGTGCGTGTCTCTGCTCAGCCACTCCACGCTCTGTCATCTGCCATAGTTTTTTTGTGTTTTGAGCATCCACCTTCCAGAAGATAGCCAAAAATGTGGAAACGTCTGAAAACACAAACTCCAATAATACCCTTTAAACAATCACCTAATTAATTATTTTTCCCGATGCCTATGGTGATTAGGATGTAGTCATTTGCTTGTAATTAGGGATCTCTAATCGCAGATTAGGTTAATGGGGTTCACACTGAATCCCCTACTTTGTTTCACTTGCAGCATTTAAGAAAGTTTCCTATTAACCGTGTGGCCTCAGCCTCTTGTGCCGTTATACTCCCTTCACATTATGCAGCAGCCCTTTCCACCTCATTCAAAAGAGGTGTTTTAAGCACAACAACATTTGACACATGGTAAATTGTTTTTTTTTTTTGTGGGCATCCCTGAACATGCTATCTTGAGCCAGCCGACTGGTCAGGCTCATAAAGTAGTTTTCTGGTTACAAAAGCAACCTTTAGGAGGTGGACTTGTTAATGAGGAAAAAACAAAACCAGCCTGACAGCTCATCACTATATGTCAGCTCATAGTGAGAGCCTATCCCACTCAATGCTTGTCTAGTCGTTCGCTTCACAGGGACACCATCAAAATGCATCCCTCCGTCTCCTCCAACCCATCTTTTTCTCCCTTCCCCTGGTCTGTGACTGATAGTTCAGTACAATCTATCAACCGCAGTCAGGGTCGGTCCTTTGTTGAGCTACACATGGAAAGAAGGCACAAACACAACAGCACACAGCCAAGTCCGTCACGCTAAACGGGATAAACATCTAGTGATGGCGAGAGAGAAAAATGGAGGTCAAATCAATCTGCCCTCTGTCTGCCTTACACTGATCCCCTGTCATAGACTGACCTCTAAAAGAACCCAACAAACGAAACTCCTGCACTGCATTTGAATACCGTAAGTGTAGGCTTGAATATAGTGGCTGAGAGACAGTTTATTACAGACAAACTCACTGGTCCACTCAAACATGGACTGAAGAAGTAATGCCAGGAGTTATGGAACAGTGAGATACGATTCTATGCAGGAGAAATACTGGAAAATTTGAATCAATGATATTTTAATTATTATTATAGCAAAATTGAACAGATGAACCAACAAAGAGACTGGGTAGCACGAAGACTAAATATACCACGGGAAGGAGGGATAAGTACACACAAGAGGAACTCATAAGACACAGGTGAATCCCAACCCATCCCATTTTCCAAACTCAGTACTCATCTTGAGCTTAACGACGCAGCTTTTAAGTGTCTTGCACTGTGATTATACTGCGGTGACAAAGTCTGTCCACAAGCAGACAGACAGACGACAGCAGCCACAATAAACAAAACTTCCTCTATATGCTAATTCCTTGTTCACAAGGTGAAAAAAAAATCCCACCTACACTGTTGTGGCTAGTAATGACTCACAAAACCAGACTTGAACGTAATTTTACCAGACAAAACAATGACTACTTCACCAGACCTCTAACTCTCACAGTGGTTTATTAGGTATAATTGTCGACTTGAATTTTAAAATAAATGTGAAACATTAAAAAAAGAGACAATTATCAAACACTGGATTTGTTCCTCCAAATTAAATTCAACACAGTAGTACTTGAAAAATGTGTCCTGTATTTTTAATAAGAAAGGCTTAGACAGGCTAATGTAACTCAAGCGAGTGTGAATGATAAAGGTTTTGCTTTGGAGAAAGAGTAAAGGGTAAATATAAGGGGCTAGAAAAGAGAAGATAAAGAAGAGGTCTTGGAAACGGGAAAAGTGGCTCTAACTGTAGCTTTCTTTAAATTTCCACTATTCTTTGTTCCCTCCTCCTCGTCTTTTGTTCTCGATCTCGTCTTCATGTTGAATTTGGTTATTCTGCTTGTTAAGAATTGTGCTCTCCTCCTGTCCCTTTATATTGCTGACAAGCATCAAAATAGCGCTGTATTTAACATCCAAAAACGGCATTTCAAGTATTCTGAAACAATAAGATTGTTGTTCTTCTTAGGGGGGAAAAAAAACAGGTGGGGAAGACAGGAAGTTGATAGGAAGTTGATCTTCTCATCAGTCTGGCTCTCCCTACATTCCATTCCTCCTTTTAAACTACTTCTCAATGGTGTGGTTTGTTCATTTTTCCACCTCCTGCACTCTCCTACGAGCCAACTCCTGTGGCAGGCTCGCCTCCAGAGCATCACACCTGCTATTCGACTATTCCACTACCCTTTAGCTATTTGTATTTTTGAACAAGTAGGTAAAGGCTGTCTATAAACAGTTTCATATCAGCCATCTTTTGGTGTGCAGCTCCTCATGGAGCTGGCTCTTCATCTGCCTCCAACCATTTTCCAGCAGGTTGACTTTCTCCGGGCCATGTTTCCCCTCTTTATTATAATTAAACTCAGCTGTTGAAAAGTAAGAAAGGATCTCTGAGACCCTGTCCAAATATGTTATGAGAGAGCTGACGGTAACCTTCAGCTACAGAACAGTGGCCAACACAATGCGGCATTGGCCCACTTGTCTGCAGTTCACGGCCAAAACTCCAGTGCCACCTGAACATTCATTACTCATTATTTATACAGTTCAATCAATAGTATTTTTTCTACTGTTGTCAACTAGACTCATCTGTCACTTTATTAGGTATACCTATTGAGGTGCTCATGGCAGCAACTCAATGCACTTAAGCATGTAAGCATGTTTGAGACGACCTGCTGTTAAGTTCAAACCCAACAGCAGAGTGGTGGTGAAAGGTGATTTAAGTGGCTTTGATTGTGGTGTTGCTCTACTGGGATTTTCCACTCATAACCATCGAAATTTACAGAGAATGGTCTAAAAATACACAGTGAGTGGCAGCTCTCTGGGGGCAAATGCCTTGTGAATGGCTGAGGTCAGAGGAAAATGGCTGTGACTGACTGTGTAGAAATGATATCAAGACAACAGCAACAACAATAAACAACCACTTCTTACAAGTGAGCTACGGAAGCAGGAGTGAGTCGATCGCACTGGGTGCCACTCCTGCCACTTCATTAGGTTTTGCTCGATAAAGTGGCCAGTAATTGTAATTGCAAATTCTGGATAGAGTCTGAAAAGTACCCAGACACAACCTACATAAACAAAAGTACCTTAAATAAATCATGAAATAAATAAATTTTTTCCAATTCAGAAAGAAGCCTCATATCCCAACTTTGCGTGCACTTAAGAGAAAGACTCACTATGTGTCTCTCTTAAAGTCAAATTAATTATCAGTGACGGATTCTATTTAATTAAGGCTCTGTTTGTTTTGCTTTGCAATTTTGCACAGTCCTTTCTTATTAAATGCTCTGCCAGCTGAGCGTTGTGTGATTGCATTTTGGTCATTTGAAATTGTTGCGTTTCATTAATTAATTGATTAATTGATTTCTCATTTTGTGGTTTCATTCAGCAGCACAAGGTCACAAAACAATAATTAAAAAAAAGATGGACATTGGATATCATTACACGACATTCACATGCCAAATACAGTCATGCACACACACACAATTCAGGATGTGACGGTGCCTGTGACAGGAGGTCATAGTACAACGATTCATAAAAATATGCACTGTGACTGGAGGACTGAAAAAATTGGGAAAATGACTGGACAACAATGTACTTGGAAACTCATCAATTCAAAAATGACCTCGTTTGACGCACACGCGTCGACATAAATGCAGTCGACACACATGCAAACAAACAATAGCACTGAGTTAACACAATGACCTTCTGGTATTAACATTGACCTTTGAAAGCAATCTTTTCTCCCAGCATGCATCATCAGATCAATAAACATTGCTGCCAGGTGATGCTCAGAGCATTATCGGCCTGTTGCAGGCTCAGTGATACGGAACACACACACACACAAACACACACACAAAGATGCAGCAAAGCCTGTGTCAAATGCTAAATGTCAAAACCATTAGCTGCACACAGAATATGTGCCATACTGGTATTAATCATTGCAATACACTACTTTAAATCACACTACCACTCAGCATCGACTTTTTTTTTTTTACTTGTTGACAATTACTAATTGTTAATTAGCCTTACGTCTTTAGTGTCTTCAAGCAATGAGCACAAGTGAGAGAGGCAATTAGCAGTTTTAATCCCATCACTCTTAGTCTAATACCCCTTTCTCTACGGTTCACCTTTTCAGTTTCTCATTTTGCTGTCTTGTTTTTAGTCCACCATACGAACGCAGGTGGCTCAGCCGTGTCCCTGCTCTCAGTTCAGCCGCCTTATCCAATCAGAAGCAGACCCCATTACCACACAGTTTCCTAGTCAATGGTTTCTCATTTAGACTGCAGTTCCCAGATCCTGAGCTTATTGAGGGTTTGATGGATAACCTGTCACTTACACACCATATGTGTGTGTGTGCACGTTGTTACGTTATAAGGAATAAACACTGACCTTGTCAGATCCAGTAGTCCACACGGGAACCAAAGCCCAGTCCTAATGAGGCAGAACCTAATTCCTGTGGCCCTGGTTAAGGAGAAAGGTTGAGATGTGAATTGTGTTTAGGTTTAAGTTAGGGTTAGGTAGTAACTTTTTTTATGGGGGCTCCAAATGAATGAAAGTGTCCGAACAAGAATAGCTGTGCAAACACAAGACAGGTGAATGATTTGAAGGCATTTTAAATCATCTACAGTGTGCAATGATTGTATATTATCAATTGGAACAAGGAGGTAGGAGGTGTTTATGTAGGGAGTCGGTATGACTAAGTCACACACAGTTGTAGGTACCATCTATAGCTCAGTGAAAGACCGGCTTCACTATTCTACATGCCGTTGTGTTCTTGACACTTAACCCCATGTTGCTCCTGACGGCTGTGCCGGCATCATGTGAATGGGTATGAAAGACGTGCAATAGAAAAATCACCGCACATACAGTCGATGCACTCTATGAAAGTGTCAGTGAAAGGGTGAATAGCAAAACTGTAGTGTAAAGCAGCTTTGAATGGCCATCAAGTCTAGAAAAGCAATATATAAATACAACCCCCGTTTACCATTCATTACATCTTTGTTGTGAAAATAAGCTTTGCAATTATACATCACCTATCACATAGTCTTAACCTGTTTTTTAACACAATTTCAAAACCATATGAATATGACACCATTTGTTTGTTACATTGAAATATCACTATTATTGTCACGTTTAATTGTTGACCTAAAGAGAGAAGGGTGAATGTCAAAATTCCAAATGTGTCTCACTAGAGACCCCTATGAATCCTGTGCTTACACAGCCATTCTTTACAGTCCATACGACTATCTTTGTGGTATCTCAGTGTGGCTCGGCAGGCTGCCTCGGGGCTTACAAGTTTAATAAAAAGCTTTGTCCTCTTCTTTTGTCCTCCCAGATAGACAGAGTGACATATTTTGCAGAGTGGCCTCTCTCCAGAGCTCCAGTCACTTCTCACTGGACTTCTGGAGCGACATGACAACTGAGAAGGTCAGGGGCCAGAGGTTATTATGGATTGTTTCAGGTCACGGAAGATGGGCAAAGTCCCGTGGGTTGCTCAAATGTCAGCGGGATTTATGGAGTGTAACTGGGAATTGGTCCAAGCTGCTGGAAAAGTGTGTTGGCATTGTACTATTTGTGTTAATCACAGTTTATATTTGTGTAATTATTTTTTTTGCTTGTGTACACAGCATGACGAAGACATTCCTGTTGGAGTGAAAACAGACCCTGCAGTGGTACATAACACTTGATTCACATGGCCGTTTTGCAGCCATATGGTGAGACCACAGTGCCACCTGGACACCAAGATAAGCAACTGCAGTCCAAAATGACTGCACACACCAGTCAACTGAGGCTGAATGAGTGGATGTAGTGAAGGTTACCTTTTGTGTCAGTGGTTTGGCAGAAAAGATGATGGAGAAAATCAAGCATTGCTCAATAAATCTCCAGCTGTAGCTTCACAACTTGAAGGTCACCTTGAACTTTTCTTGTTCACATTGATGCAGCTTCCATACGTTGATGACTTCCTGGAAACTCTGTAACTGAGAAATCAATTTTAATGCATTTTTAATGTGGAAAGTAAATAATTGTTTATTGAGTCATCAGTACTTCCTCGCGTTACAAAGTATGTTTTCCAGACAGTTTGTAGATTTAATGTTCTTTAAATTTAACTTTCAATTATGTACGTCATTTAGACAAGAGAACATTTGCAAATGTACCACAATCTCACTTGGTTGTTTGTTTCGCTATTGACCTTTTGCAATTTGCTCTCAGCTTGTTTTTCTCCATGCACACAATTAATTATTTTGATGTCTCTTATCACCACTTTCAGTACCACATATTAACATTTTATGTCTATGCTTTTAAGTTATGGTTAACAATTTGCAGTGACAATAAATGCTGCATAAAAAAATGACTGTGTGGAGCTGATAAGTTGTGCATTTTCTCCCTGTATCTCTCAGACTAAGAACAGCTGCTTCTGCTGCCGTTTATCAGAGACCTGCAGGGATCTGCTGTGCGTGCGACAGAACCAGACATCAAACTGCACCAGCTCAAGTTAAAGGTCATGTCTATAGTCTGTCTATGTGCACTGGCCATCTCCTCCTGATTGTGTATGACTGAAGCCCTGAAGGCAGATAATGCTCTGAAATGTTACCTGGAAATGATGATTTCAAATCACTCCCTTTTTAAAGGTTCATTGTGTAGGAATTAGTGACATCTAACGGTGAAACTAGAGATTGCAACAAATGAAGGACTTGTTAACTTGCCACCCTTTCGATGTGTTCCTGCTCCAACACACCTGATTCAAATGAATGGCTCGTTATCAGGCTTCTGCAGTGCTTGTTGACGAGCTGGTCATTTGAATCAGGTGTGCTGAAGCAGGGAAACATCAAAGACATGTGGGTCCCGAGGACCATGACTGAGAATCACTGGCCTAAAGAACAGAAAAAAGGCTTATTCTAAGCCACACACATACTTATTGGAAGCAGATACACTATCTATACAGTAAACCTTGTGTAAACTCAGTTATAACTTCTTCAGTCTTTCAAAACACAGTCACCAACTGAAAGGCTGCACCTAAATCAGACATGGTTACATCTACCCCTGCTGGTGGCAATTAGAAATACAGTCCTAAAGGGCAAAGATGTGGAATAACAACAAAGTCTTTTATTGTAGTAGTTTTTTTGGGAGTTATTTAATTGTCTTTATGTCAGTGTTTTTTTCTGTGTTTAAATAGTCTTGCGCTGTGAAATCCTTAATATATTTCCCCCACTGTTGTGTGTGGTTCATAATTTGGGAGATAAAACCAATTTTTTAGAGTTTAAAGATTGTCGTTTCCCATAATACTTGAAATATAACAGCTGCTGTGATTTAAAACTGAGATAAATATATGTGTTAGTCCTAAACACCCTGAAATATTGGGTGTAATATGGGGAAGCTCATATGTAATCCAAACGGTCACAGGGGAATTTACAATACATGGACTTTACATATCAACAGGGTAAACATGTGAAGGCACCAGTGTTGGGCAAGTTACTTCAAAAAACGTAATGCATTATTTATTACTTGTTACTGTCATTTCAAAGTAATTCGTCAGTTAATAGCTCATGGCGCAACATATATATTGTGATAGAGATACTGTTGAAATCAATAGAGCTAGAGCCTACCACTGTATATTGTACTGTATATTATTTTTGTATGTTTTATCTAGATACAGACTGATTTGATTCAGATTGACGTTATGTCGCTGTTCTGGTGGCTAGTCAACACCTGTTGAGGCAATGATAAGCTATCAATGGTAGCTTACCTTGCCGTTGATAGCCTGGACGGGGACGTTGCTAACAATTTTTGATGGAGAACATATTTTGGACAACATACTCTGCCATGAGTGTCCTCACTTCTTGAGGTTAAAGTATCGCAGTACGGGAGAATGTTAGTTTTAACTGCTTAGTTTTTTCTCCACTCTTGTCCTCAGTTTGCTTTCTTTAGTTCACTAGCTTAATGTTAGCGTGTCACCGCGCTAGACGTTCTCCTCAATCAGTAGCACTAACAGGAAGTAAACATGTTTTTTCTCCTCTGCTTATCTTTCGGTGCGAATTTGTGTAAAAACAACACACCACTTAATTTCGGGTTTAAAATGCATTTTACTGAGATTTGTACCGAGTAAGAGATTACCATTGTTTTGTAGTAATGCCTTGTAATGCATTACAGTAATTGCATTACTTTTGTAACGCGTTACTCCCAACACACTGGAAGGTGCATGTCTGCCACATACTGTATTTGATTGACTGATTGAATGACAATAATGTATTGTCACACAGTTAAGTCTGAAGTTTGACTTGCATAACAGCAGCTCCATTGGAACAATAACAAAAACGAGACAGTACATTTACAATAGATAGTAAACGTCACAAGCAAATTAAACCAAAATTCCAATAACATGTTTTCACATCTGAAAATTATGTGTGTGTGAATATTTGTTTCTGTGAGGCGAGGCCATTGCTTCCAGGATGTATTCGTACCTAAAATGTGTATTAATCTCCGTTGGGTTGTGCTATTATATGCACATTTATATCCTTGTAGCTGAAGCCTCAGTTGAGTTATGGTTGATTGTGCTTGTTGTGCAACAAGATTTCCCCCATGAACATCATTTCTCATAAAGACCCTGTCACTCTTAATCAGAACTTGAAATTTAAAGCCCTCCCTTGTTGCCAACAATGTAATGACACCTTTTATCCACTGGGTGGCACCATGTGCACATGCACTGTACGTCCTGAGGCAGACCTGTGTCTTCAGTGAGCTTCTGCTTTCTCGACCCATCTCATATTCAACCATCTGTCAGAGGCAATTATGTAAAGCTCTTGATCTTGAATCTAAGTACTAATGTAAAAATGATATATGTATGAGACAGCTCATATCAGAGTGAAACAGAGAGAGAAAAAGAGAGGGAGCAGAAGCCTTAAGTTTGGGAGCAGTGCATCAAAAAGAGAAAATAGTTGAGTCAAAAGAGACTCAGCAGCCATATATGCTGAACTTCCACACTTGGTATCTCTTTTTTTTTTCATGAAAAACTGCTCGCATTACCTGTAACCTGTGGATAATCCAAGTTCAAACAACAGGGATAAAGCAGCTGAGACAATAGGATAACTATTCAAATGCCATGTTTATTTCACCATGCACCTGCATATTGTAGCATAGCTTTAACAGATTTACTGTAGGTTTACCATAACGCCTGCTGCTAAGAAGAGATTAAGGTGACAGAAAAACCTTTTCCCTAATTTCTTTGAACTGAGTAATGTGTACATTATATTGTACATAATAACGTGACACCCTCTTTTCATTTTTGAGAATCACATTTGTTTTGAGCCTTATTAGTATTTTAGTTGTTTTGACATTTTGCTTTGCACAGTTGTCGCAGGTGATACTGGAAAAAATAACTTGAATTTGTTTAGTTGTGTGTGCTGTTGGTAAGAGTGAAGGTTATGAATGCACAAAGATGGCGGCCGAGAAAAATACTGTATTAATGCTGTCAGTGAATGCAGCATATATTCACTTATATGTCTGCCACTGAGGAGAGAAATATTAATTCTGATTTAAAAAAAAACAACTTGAGTATACCAGGATTTAGTGGCTATTAGTGGTGAGCTGCAGAGTAGAACCCCCTGCATACTCCTCACATTTCATTTAAACCTCATATTTAGTGGCAACAACTTAAATGTTAAAAACTTTTTTTTTTGATTTGTTTAATTTATGTGGGGACAGGTTGCGTTTGTCTTTGAATCTCCATATTGTGATGACAGATGCTGGTGTGAACAAGGTCGAGCTATAAAGGACACAATTAATATTCATAATCTGAAGATGTCGCCGCTCTGATGTGACAAGTCGCTTTTTTCTCTTCCCGTAATTAGTGACTGATGCCAGATATAGAGGCTACATTGTTGATGTAAAAACCACAACGTTCCCTGCTTCTGCACATAAACATGGACAGTGCAGCAGATGACATACTCTGCACAATAGCACTGTATGTGATGAAGGCGTCTCAGTTTCCCAGAGGATCATGGTCATGTAGACCTTGTTAAAACCATCCTGGGGGAAGATCATTTTATTGTCTACATGCATCCGAGTGCTTAAGAGTGCTCGGAACATGTGGCAGTTACTCCTATGTGGCAACATCAGGCAGCAGCTGTCACCTCTGACATCATCAGCGAAGCACATTGGGCCTTTTTAGGTGGCAGCGTGACCTTTACATGCTGTGAGAAACAGCTCAGAGAGATGGTAAGGACGATTTGTCGAAGAGCAGACATCTCGCTTTCCTATTAAAACGTACATGCAATCGCTCCGAATGCAGCTCGTGAGACGTACTGGACACACACACACACACAAACAAACACCAATAAAGAAACAGGATCCATGCATTTGAAAATCTTACAATGTATATAATTGACACAAGATTTCAGGTACAACAGCAAATGAGACATTTGTATTTTTCAACCTCTTTCTGGCATCTCTTCTGGCACCAAACTCTCCAAACTCTCCATATGTTTCTGGTAACAACAAAAACTATGTAAATAAAAACAAGACAATTCAAATTAATTTCCCCCCTAAACATTGGCACCTTAGAAATGCCTCCCACGCTCAACTCAGTGTAGATTAAAGCGGTTTTCAACGGTCGGATTACCAGCTTTGATTTTGCCACTTACAGTGGTAAATGAGGGCAGGATTGAGCGGCTGATATAAGATCAGTGCTCTGGACCCACCACTGTTCCACCACAGTTGAAGAGGAGGCATCTTACTGGGCCACATCTCTCTGCATACACACATTCCCAATCAATAGTCGTTCCTGGAAGGTGTTGACTCATGCATTGATTGACCAGATTGTGATGTCTTTGTGCTGACAGTGCCATTTATTGGCCTCATAAAAGTGCTGGTTTTATAAAAGGGAGAAGGACTTTGAGCAACAAATTAATGAGATCAAAAGGTGATGGAATTGAGAGGGGGTGGGTGGGGTGGGGGGGCTTGTTGTTGTGCAAATTTCAGCTGATGACACTGTGAGGGAGTCATTGAAACCGAAGCCTGAGTCTCAAGTCGCAAGTTGTCATCGAAGTGGAATGTCACCATCACAGTTGGAGTCATTTCTCATTCTTTTACAAGGCTTTTTTTTTTTTTCTTTAAATCTTACTTTCACATTCATCTTCTGATTATTCAGGAAAGTGTCAAAAAACCAGGACCCATGCCATGCTCTTGCTAATGGATCTTTGCTTTTGTATTTCTCCTCAGTTTAACACCTTATGTCATCATATCTGGCTGTTTTTAAATCTTACAAATTGACCCCAACCTTATACAAAAGTGTCAAAGGCAGTCACAGGCAGACTTCTTAAACCAGGGACTAACAGAGCGACACGCACACGCACATAGACACACACACACAGCGCAACAGAGCATTCATTACTAAAGCATTTAAAAAAAGAAAAAAGAAAACTAAGTACCATCGATATCATTTGTCAGTTAACAAAAGTCTCTCTCATTCATTGACCATGTATATAACAGATGGGTCTCTTACAAGTTAACACAGCCCCAAACCTACTTTACTGGATTTGCAGTATTATCAGCTGTCAAGTTCACATGGATTTTTGTTAACAAAATGAATTATAGAAGATTGGCCCAGTGTAAAACTGAAGCAATGGTGTACTTTAAAAAGCACATCCATTTCTCTGTCATATACAATACTGACAAGTACAGATAGGATTAATACAGTTTGGGAGTTATTACAGTAGTATGGTGAAAATACTCATTTTTTGAAAAATGAGACGTATTAATCTCCCATTGCCGTCAGCTGTATAGCACACAATAAGAGTCCAATACATTTTAATACATTTCTGTGCCACCCAAACAAGATTCAAACAGGCTATATTGTCCATCTCCACTGTTTTTGCTCTGTTATTAAAAGACAAGTGCACACAAACACATGAACATTTACACACATGCAAGCGTAGTCCCACGATTCTGCACACCCTATTCCTAAATAATAATAGCTCTGACTTCAAATTAAAATGTGCTTTCCCAGCAAGCGCCTCATCCGGGAAAGCCTCGCACTATATCTCCACCACATTCCCACTAAGGTTGACACATAATGAAGCACTGTGTCATTGTCATATTGCCTTTGCCATCATGTAATAGCATGAGCAAAGCTCTAAAGGTCATAATAACTGTCGAGGGGTGAGAAGCGTAAAGAAGGAGTCGGAGCGTGGGATACAAAGAGGCAATGATGTGAAAAAAGTTGCAGAAAAATATAAGGCAGACCAGACAACGAAAGAAATAAGAGTCATAGCATTAAAGGATGTGTTTGTTATAACATTTTGATATCTTATCGGCTATTTCCTCTAAAAAAAACAAACTAAAAAAATCAAAATATGTACACGGCTGTGGTTGCTATAGCAATAGTAGTATGGTTCAAAGATATGCACGGTGTGGCTTTTATTGTGATATCTATCACTGCTACAAACAGACAAAAACTTATGACCGCTGGATGCAATTAGGAGGATTATCGCAGGGAGCACACAAAATGATGCTTATTATATTTTCACTCTGCTGTGCATATTGTAGGAATACTGTAAAAATAAAAAGCGTAGCAGTGTTTCTGCTCCTGTGTAAATCTCTGTTCTGCTACAAAACTGTCGAGCCTTTGCTGTGGTGGTGGGGGGGGGGAATTCAAACCGACACCCCCATTCCTCATACGGTGCTCTATAGTGGGAAGCCGCTGTCATCTGAGATGTGCCCCGGCCTAGCATGTGCTTTGCTTACACCCCACTCTCGACTTGATCCTACACTGCCAGCAGGGTTTTGGGGGGGGGGTTGGGGTTCGGTGGGGGTGGCAGGGTAAAATGTAGGGACGAGTGGATGGATGGAGTGGTGAATGGTAGGTCGTGTTACTCCTACGATCATGTCAGTGTGAATGTGATCACAGCTATTATTACAGCTCAGATGGCAAAAAGTGCTGACACAGAGTGCACTCTTCCTCACCGTGGAAGTATTCTGAGGCTTTATGTCTAGATTATACTGCCATGAAAGTCAATCAATGTTTTATTTCACTGAAGTTTGTGGTACGTGTCCTTTTTTTTTCTTCTTTTTTTTGCCATAAATACTGGGGAGTGATTAAATCACTGACGGATCCATTGTGAGTCATTGATAAATAAATAATTTTACTGAACACAAGTGCTGTTCTCAGGAGTGGAATAACAAATATATGTATCCTAGTGCCACTGCAAAGCCCCATTCTCTCTCTTTTTCTCTCTCTCTCTCTCTCTCTCTCTCTCTCTCTTCCCCCCATGGTGTCAACACCAACATACTGTTAGGAATATAGTTTTACATATGTCTTAGGTACAGATATAATCTCAGAGAACCCAAACACCAGAAACAAAACATTACAAGATGCAAAAAAGACCAGCTCTAGTTGTGTCATAATATAGCAAGAAATAAAAGAGAAGAGCAGAATCAACACATTAATGAATACTCGCAATTCCATTTTGTTCTAATCCAGAACCAAAACAAGGTCCGTCCAAGTGATTTTGTTTTTGTGGTTTCCTTAAATTTACTTAGTTTTGGCAAAGTGACTATCCCCAGCTTCTCCTCCCTCCCCGTTCGGCCTCCACAACCCTGTGTCACAAACTCAGTCCCAGTTGGTAAAATCCCCCGCGATTATCGCCGGAGCAGCAAAATGAGCAGCGGTAGCAGGTAGATGGCGATGCAGGGCAGGTTCTGGTTGGCCAACGCTTTCACCTCCTTGTTGACTGGAAGGATGGGGTAGTATACAGGTCGTTCGGTGGCGGGGTTGACGATTTTGGGGCTCCGGGAACACATCTCTTCCTCGCACGTGGCGCTTCCTGAACCACTGGTATCGTCACCTATAGACAGTCAGGACACGAGCTCAATGGTGTGACACAAAAATACTGTTGAGTGTGTATCCATAGTTGTATTGAACATTTCACATTTACTCGGCTAGTACTACAGATAAAGTTGAGTGTCCAGGTGCAAGCTGCAGAAAAAAAAAGGACAAGGACGTAATAGCCAACACTACCCTGTGTTACCTATACTGTGATGAAATATGATCAAAAGGCACACATATTTAGGCCAAGCACTGTTTCTATAACTTTGTGTTAGTTAAAAATGCACTGGCTTTGCAATTTTCCTGGAGCTTATAAAAAGTAAAGCAGAGAAACAGTGGAGTGTGATAGTGATGGTACACACTTGTGTCCTGGAAGTCCACATCCTGGCCGTTGTAGGCATTCTTCAGGCGGTGCGTCATGATCTTCAGCTGCATTATCTGTTGACGTATTGTCATGTCTGGCTTGGTGATGTCAATTTCCACCTCAGGGTTGTTGATCTGACTGGCCAAGCCATCGCCCATCACCTCAGGAAGGTACCTGACAACAGAAACAGACTGTGTAACTGTGTAACTTTTGCTGACGTTTGGCCACAATCGCCAAATGTGGTAATGACTCCTTGAATTAGTTAGGTTAAAGACATCCTCATTAGGGGACCAGAGGGAACAGAATGTGAAATGACTAAATATATGCAGAGTAATCACTACATAAATTCATTGAGCAAGAATCCAGTTTAAACCTTTAAGAGGAATACTGTGAAATGTCTTTTTTCTACTACTGCATTTTAAATAATGGTATACGAATGTTTGATTACCTCAGTAACAATCATCAATTACTGCTTAGATAATACATTCCTTTATAGTTGTGTAGGTCCTACCTGGCACGACTTATGCCGTTCCAGCACTTGTCCTCAGCCCCGGTTCCAGTGGCCACTCTGTCACTGCAGAGCAGACTTGGAAACGAAACCCAGTACGACTGCATCTCCCTCAGCTTCATGGTTACATCAGACACCTGAGGTTGAAAAGAGCAGAATCATTAGCATTTGTGCTTTGCTCGAAATAACAGCGTGCCGGTGCGCTTGAACTGGAGAGTTACGGAAAACTGCTGCTTCCATAATAACCGACTGCAGCGCATTCAACCAACCATCCCCATCTAATCACCCACTGGTTGTCTGTGTCAAGGTGAACGGAATGGCAAAAGGGGTTTAATTGTCCATGATGACCAATGTCTCCAATCTCATAAAGAATCACTGTGAACGGGCTATTGCACGTTCAGTCAGCTAAATACTAACCAGCTTTTCTATTTTGCTCGAGAAGGTGTCCAGCTTGTCGTCCACTGTAACTCTCTCTCTCTTCAGGCTTTCACCACCTCCTGTGCTGTGGGTTCCTTCCTCTCTGAGGGTGCCACATGCCTGGTACAACTGAAACGGGAGACAGTGAAGACGAGACATATAGAGAAGAGAAGATACATGAAAAGGGTACGAGGCGCGGGGGGGGGGGGAATATGTAAATTTACCCAGCTCCTAATCTAAGTTTAGCTCAGCTCAAACCTAAGTGCTTTATCAAAGCCACTTTCATCGACAACTGTAAAGCGTCCTGTCGAACTGTTACCATCTTACCATATGTGGATGAACTTTACGAGTACACACGAATGTGACAGTGGTTATTTGCAAAAGCTCTGACTCGATCGTGGCAACATTCGAGCCAAATCATTTTACAGCTCGGGATAAAGTAGTTGTCCCTGTGAGGCTCACGTTTAATAGTAAGACTGCAGTCAATCTGTCATTCTTCTTAGAGGAGCTGCAAGCCTTTGAACCTTCACATTTAACTAGACAATAATCCCAATGTAAGCTTCTAATAACATCTGCCAGCATCACTTGTTAGTCTTGTGTGTATCATAGTAGATAGTACAAAAAAATAAAGTGTCATCGCTGATGCATTTACATGTACACAACATTGTTTTTATTGTACGCTAGCTTTCGATGGCGACTGATTTATGTCACAACTTAATCTAGCATAATTCTACCTCATATAGTATCAGTTGACGTCCGTGTGAGATCAACACCTTCCCTCAGAGGCCGACGCTGTTGTGTGATTACCATACTGTGAACCGGGCCAGAGGCCGTCTGCCAGACTATGGTTCACCTTCAAGCCAGCCAGGCTCTTTAACAGCAAACCGGCACAGAAGGAGCTTTGTCTTTCCTCTCACCATCTACACGGTTTTCCACCTTCGCCAAACAACTCGGTCAGATGTTCGCTGGTGCCAGTGCCTTTTAAGGGACGTATAAAAGTGTGGCTCGAACGCCATTAACAGGGAAGCTAATGCTTGGCCCACAGACTTAAGGATGACTCACATGACTCCAATTAAAACTGGGTATGAGGGGCTTTGATTTAGTGGCAGGACAGGTGTTAATTGTACAAACAAAGCAGGGGGCAATCAGGTGCCAGTAATCAAAAACCATGGGATTGAACCAAAATCAACGGGACTTTATGAGTTTGCACCGTGGCGTTTTCTGACAGTATTTAGAAATGAGTCCTTTTTAAAAGCTTAACAGCTGCAGTGAGCGACTTAGAAGTGATGTCACCGTGTGAACTCATTTGAAAATGGTTTGAACTGTTTGAACAGACATTTATGTGTACTTCAGACTGTAGTGCCCTTTGACCTTTTTAATACAAACAAATAGAAACCGTTGCAAAAGAGTTCAGACCAAGCTGATTACGCCAATCAGCTTTGTATTACTGAGTAACACTGTGGGTATTACTCAGTATAGGGGCGTTGTGTTCTCGTGTTGCCCTCCAATACTGTGCACAGGAAGTGATTGGTTTTAATGTCAAGACAGTCAGAGAAACAACATTGTGCAAGTAAATTAAAACATCTGCAAACAGGTCGGACTGTGAGACACTTCGAAACTTCAAATAAAGGTTTCAAAACACCCGCTTCCCTTCAAATCAATGAATATAAACAATATAAACATCATTTGCTCCTTTGTTGCTCTGTTTTCCCTTTGCTCATTATTCCTCACTGAGGATAAGGACTTAGCTAAGTTTTAATGCCAGGTACTCATCATCAGTAATAATGCTTGGGTTTCTACCAAAACTAGATTTATATCAGGTGGACACATTTCTGTTACGTTCCCCTTCCTCCAGCCCTCTGATTAAAGCGCTGCTAACTGCCGGTGGAATGCTGGTAGGTGCGAAGTTCTTGCTCCTAACACAAATTATAACCTTGCATTGATTCATGCTTGAGCAAACTACACAGCTTTGTCTTTGCTACGTAAATCAGACGTCATCGTGGATTACAGTGGGCAACACTTATCACATTAAATTGACTTGTACTGTTAATAGCCAGTAACTCCTAATCAGGGCTATTCAAACACTGGGATATAAAGGATGTAGTGTGAATTTGATGGTGTTGACATGCAGTATGTTTGCAAAATGGTTGGATTTTTCTGTAGTGAAACAGAACCATTGTATGTTCTAACCTTGCTGTTGATGCTCATTATGTTGTCCCCCATAGTCTGCATGGCTTCTGATATGCGCAAGGGAAGGGAGAGGAGCACTCCATCCACACCCGATGGACCATAAAAGCGATCGGCCACCTGAATCAAAGTTTCTACAAAGAGAGGGAGGTACGGTGACCAGGAAGAAAGCATTAACAGTTGATATGAGGTCGGCTGGTAGAGCCATAATGTGGATGTGAATGCTGCCCACCTGCCAAATGCCTCCACTCAGTGTTGAGGTCAGCCTGGTTGGCCAGACAGCCCTTTATGACGTTACTGCAGTAGTTAGCGCAAGGTCTGGCGGAGGCCATGCCGCGGCAGTGAGGACAGTAAGTCATCTTCATCATGGCCCGCGTGCACTCAGGGCTCAGCTGCACCTGGGTTAGGGCAAGGACAAAAATAAATACACAACACCTGGATGAAAAATTGCTGTTTTGTCAAGCATAGATGATCTAACAGCTTGAAAGCTTGAAGGGAAAGCAGCAGCAGTTTTTCAAAACAAGGCTTCTATAAGAAGTCAAAGAACAAGAAAAAAAACTCCCACTTATATTTAACATGAAAACTTCAGCTGAACGTGCAGAACTGTGCATTGTCTGTAGTGAGGGGGTTATACTATGGGGGGGGGGCTCAATTTCTTAATCCAAGATACTGCTGTCAGGTGTTTGCTGGTGGTATTTATGGAAGAGCTGGGATTAGCGCTATATAAAAACTGAGGTAGATGTTTCCAAAGAAATCTCATAATCCAGTTCATTTCTAAGAAATGCCAGAATTTAAGACCTTTCAAGACAGTTCAAACCCTAAGAGCATTCAGATTGAATACGATCTAAAAATGAACAATCCTTAAACTAGACATTGACAGTCGCATAACCTCCCATGGTGACCTGTTTTAGTTTGCAGCAGACTTTCATTCAGCCCAGTTTCCTTGGAAACCACTTTGGGAGAATTATTATTTTTTTTGTTTAACATGCAATGAAAAGGCCCTGACAGTCATACGTCTATCCTCAATTCTGAACTCCATCCTTCCCTAACTCAAAAATGTCTCTCTCTATCCCACAAGGTTGTTCCCCCAGGAAAAGGCCTTCATGCATGAAAAATAAAACTGGGTTAATACCAGTAAGCTCTGTTCACAAGGGAGTGCAGCTATGCATGCAAAACCTCAGGAAGTATGTGCATGTGTGTGTTAGAGAGAGAGAGAGAGAGATGGAAAGAGAGAAAGAGAAAGAGATGGAAAGAGCCCAGCTACGCATACAAAGCTCCTCTAAGCTGACATCTGGGCCGGCCTGATGCTTTTCCTAGACACTGTTCTTCCAACACTACAGTCACAGAGGAAACCAGTTTTAACAAATATACAGTGCAAACGGCAACAATAGGGATCATGTCGGAAAACGTCAAACTCCAGACCTGTCAATCATTTCAATCCAGCGTGCTCTGTGTAAAAACTGAATTCCCAGGATCCATCGTTCCCTGATAAATATCCTGGCATTAATAAAGGCAGTGCATCATATATAGTCTCAATAATGTCTCATTCCCTTCATATTATGTTAATTGAGTCAAGTTCTAGTGTCAAGATGATTGATTCTTTAGTTTCCGCCAAACAAATCTTTATTTTCAAAATTTTTTTCCCTTGGCTTTATTGAATGGCTATTTATCGTTATGTTACTAACCCCAATTCCCCACAAGGATAATTACAATGTAATCTAATCATATTTAATCCACACAATTAAGGCAAAAAAACTATTTATTTTGATGCCGTTTCAAAACTAAACTAAATCTCGAACCACAATTAAAATATGCAATGAGAAAATGCACCTCTGATGTAATGTGTACATGCATATGTGACTTAATTATTGTCAGTTAGACATGGCGTTTCTCATAAACTGACAGAGAACAGCAATAACCACATTCCCAGGATTAATCTCCAGTCATCCGAGACGTGAGTCAGATCCCACTCTTGCCCTTCTTTGCTCCCCTCCTCCCATGCTTCTCCTACCACTTATTAGCCAGGGTGAGTCAGTCAAATGCTTTTTTGGTGAGAAAGAAGAGTGAAGGGAGGGAGTTTGCAGTGGGGAGTGCCTGAAAAATAAGGCAGATTTGGGGTGGTTAAAAAAGCTAAGAGGTTAAATTGCAGGGGAATTATAATGGGGGGGGGGGGGAATATAATGTATATCATGGAGAGAGCAACCAAGACTCACATATTGTGTTTAATATTAACTTGAAACAATGGAAAGTAGGAATTGCAGTTGTGCAGAGTGCAAAGGAGAATCATTCAAAATTCTGGACAGGACTATGGAGATTGATATGAATATAGGTTTGTCTGAAAAACGATATTTGCACATGTGGGTCTGTGACATCATTGTGCTATGCTTTAAAGACACTGTATAATTGTCCTTGGTTGTCCTGATAGTTGCCTATTGTGTAGTTACTCCCCATACCTGCCAGTGTCCTCTATATTATTTGCAACAATCCTCTCTCTCTCTCTCTCTCTCTGTGTGTGTGTGTGTGTGTGCTTGTCTTTCCTCTGTAATTAGGAAGGATATATGAGCGACCTCTCCCCCTTGTGTTACACAGTGAGCCAATCGAGACTCCTTGCCTCCAGAGTGAGCTATGTGGCGCGTGGCCTATTTCCTACACTCCCCAACCCGAGGGAATAAAACAGTCCAGAAAAAGTTGAGGACACAGCAACTGGTGCAGCCTGGAGAGAAGCAACGGAGGAATTAATTCTGTACCAGACAGAACGACTGCATCTTATTTTCTGTCTAACAAAAACATGGCTCAAAACATTCAGTTTTTCCACATATCTTGGGTCTGCCTCCATGCTCTGCTTTCCTACATCCCCAGGCTGACACTCTTTCATCACCCTTTCACTACTTTTCCTCACGGCTAATCCAGCTTACGCCTATTGTGCATTCGTGTCATGTTTTTTTTTTGTAATTTGGAAGCTAACACAGGTGTCCGCAGAGGAGAGTTTGGAGCACACACACAGGAAGACGCGTGACTTTACTCCACCCTGTTTTTGTACATGTGGTAAACACCTTCACACACGCGGGCCATTAAAGTGGCAATATTTATAAATAGGAGCACTTGTCTTATTGGGGTCCAATCAATTTAAGATAGGATTACAAGAAAAAGGTGGGGAGAGATAAGAGGTAAGTTTGCATAGTATGAATGGTTTATTCATAGACTAGAGTACATGATGGAGCACAGCTCTGGGAAATATCAACAGACATGATGGAGCACAGTGAAGTGGTCGTGGGACCTCTAAGACGGGGGGGGGGCAAGAGAGGATTGTGGAGTTTGTCACAGTCTTTTTTATCATCTTGCTCTCATGCTACTTTCTGACTGTTTTTTTCCAGCCCAGTATTGATTGTCTGCGGGTGACGACAGCAACACGCTCCCACACAGAATGAGTGAGAGTATGAAATTGAACAGCTGGCTGAAGTCTGTACTTCCTTTGGTGAAAATGCACTAAATCAGCCTTGACATAAATGATACAGTGACGAGAAATTAGACTCTCCCCAGGCTGCAAACCTACCAGGAATTTTGTCGGTGGAATCGGTTTTTGCTGTTGAACAATTTTCATTTTCACACAGACTATCAAGGAATGCTTTGTTGACCTGCTGTTGTGGGGTACGATGTTTCATCGTGACAGCTACAGAGAGAACCGTGTCAACACTTGATATAAAAAGCAGCAGGCTATTCTGAATGAAGACGCTGTCAGCTGTGAACCTGCCACCTCTTAGCAGAAGGTGGGAGATAACTTTATCTTGGCGCTTAACCATGCAAGGCCTCTGGTCCTGCAGACAGCTCTCTTCTTCTCACTTATACTCGGGCCTGGATGTGGGTGCCCAGCAGCCTGTCTGCTGCAGACATCTTCACCAATTGGAAAAAGAGCGGACTTGGATTTGGTGAATGGATTTTTTTATCCTGGAAAGCTTTTTGAAAGTAAGTAATGGGTGCAGCAGCTTCTTCTGGGGACTGAAACGTCTCCAGCAACACAATGACAAAAGCAAAAGTGCTCAACTTGAAGAACTTCAGTCGACAGAATGGTCTCTGACTAATGATGCAAATCATCAGCTCTCAGGAGTTTGCCCTGCATTCCGTCTTTTTGTACAGCTCAATAGACACGGCTTGAAAATTCCCTTTGGCAAGGACTGACCAAGTGGCCCCACACAGCCTCCTCTACAGCTTGCTGTTGCAGTGTCACAAAAAATATCCTGTTGAAAGCGAAAATAGTTTCTCTCCAGTAGGTCTTTCAAAAATTTCAGGTGCGTCTAAAAATATGGCTTCATGATGCAGAGGAGCCATAGTTGGATCAACTCCTCCTCAAATAACGGTGTGGATATAATAACTCCTAGCGCCCTTAACTGCGGTCTCCTGAGTCACTGCACCTGATCCTACATTATGCACATGTGTCTTACCTGGATCTAAAAAAAACATCCTAAAGATGAGGAAATGAAGTAAAGAATAATAAAAGAGGGAGAGAGAGAGAGAGGCTGGAGGACTGCTGCTAAACTACCTCTGTTTAAACTCATTATTAAACACTTTCCATTTTCCTGTGGGGTTCAAAAGTCAGAAGGGATATTTTTTGTATCACTTTATTGGGACTTTGGACGAGTGTGTGTAAATGGGGCAGAGAGCAAACCACGACCTCATTCAGAGTAGGAATGATATTTTGTCATTTTGATTATTTCACATGCGTGACACACATGCGCTGCATGGCTATTTGCAGACTGTCTCTGCACAAACATAACGGCATCAGTTGGGAGGTGTATAAACATGAGGAGCCCCCACTAAGGAAAGGAAAGGTATTGTACACAGGAACAGAGACATTTGTTCTCTCTCCCAGGGCCACGAGAAAAGAATGGCGTCATTATTTTCTCGCAGACCTCGTTAGGGAGTTCTTGCAGCTTGTTGTTGACACATCATCTGGGCATAGGTTTTTTCTTGTGCAGTGTCCGACCACTAAAGTGTGATTGGCCAGCAATTTGAAGGAGTTCTGCACTTGAGTTTCTCGTGAAGTATGAAACGTCCCAGGCCAGAACTAACTTTGTTCTTGTTGTTGAAAAAGAACACATTTCTCTGTTCTTGCAGAGTATGTACAGGCCTTTATTTAAGACGTTCAGCATGCAGGCACTTCACTGGCACATCTGTGGATATGTTGGATATATGGAAAACACACTACGGGCCGGGCCATGTCGAACTGATGCAAACAGTGCAGTGCCACCCACAGGGCTACACACTGTGCATCAAAGTAAAAGGGATATGGATCATACAAATTCTCTCTCTGACAATAAAAACAATCTGTCCTTTGTCTTGTGTTTTTTTTTTTTATCTTTTCATGCTCACACACAGCATGGCCGGTTAATGTTTAATCACGGACAAATATTGTAATAGTCATCACAGGAGCACAGAGTTTCTCACGGGGCCCCTGCTTTCAACACTTGACCAGTGTCCGACAGGGGATATTTCTCACGGTTGCATCAATACTGACTCTATCTCTGAGGAGATAAAATGATTTCTTAGTCTCGCTCTGATCCTAACCTTACTTGTGTTTTATACACAGAGGGAACCATTTTTCTCTCGGGAGATATTAACCCTCCCTGCAGCTTTCAGAGTGGAGTAAATGTTAACTGCTATTGCAGGGGGCCGATTGTCTCAGCCAAGGGCCACGCTTCATGAAAGCGCTCGTTTCCACAAACATTGACCTGTCATTGCTTTATACTCTGCACACAGACTCCTAAAAACAGATATGTGTGTGTTTAACTACCACTGAGGTTATCAAGGTATGGCTGGTGGATGGAGTGAGTGATTGTTACTAGAATAACTTGTGATGAACAAAATGGAACAGATGCTAAATCAGGTTAATCTGCTGGAGGTAAGAAAAACATTTGCTAACTCGTGGTTCATTGACAAATATCTTGAGGTGTGGTGATGTTCACCGTCTACCTTCCATCACCAAGCACTTCCTTCACTATCTGATGTGTATTGTACAGCTAGCTACTGTGTATTAATCCCGTCACTCAACCAAAGTCAACCTTATATTTTCATTGAAAATACTCTACGCGGAGGCTGGTAACATTTACATATAAATATCAATTGACCCACTGTTTGCTTTTTTTTTTTTAACTGACACCATTGAATACTAAACGCCTGCATAAATCAAAGCTTGTTTTGAGAGGAGGAGAGACGGAGGTCGAGGAGAAGAGACTGAGAGAAAATGAAAGAGATGGAGATGAAGACAGGTTTCGCTCAAAAGTCAAATCCTAGTAAGATGAAATGTTTAAAATGGAGGCCGATATATGCAGTTCTTTGTCTTACAGGATATTTTTCATGTCATACTTTTTTTTTTTTCAAACTGATTTTTGCTCGTTTATACTGCATTTTAAATAAATATCTGATGATAACTGACCTTAACACATTTAAACAATCTTATTTTACCTGGGACACCTTGCGTACCACGTCCCCACTGACCACCAGTCCCTGAACAAAGTAGCGCGCTGCCACAAACGTGCGCATGACCAGCGTCTTCACCACATGGGGAATGTCTCCAAAGGGCCGTAGCGTGTCCATCTGCTTAGATACGCACTCCAGGTAGTCCTCACCTGCAACCAACATTCACATTCATTAAAACCTAGAGGATCTGAAAATATGGAATTGTCTCAACACTTAATACAGTTCATATTCCCAAAGCTATGAGTTAGTATTAGTATAAAAAATGGGTATACCTATGACATATTGTTTGTTTGACAGGTAAAAGAGCTTCTCCAGCAGCTTGGCCCAGAATTCGTTGAGCACCTCTTCCAGGTTGACATTGGAGCCTTTATAGTAGAGCTTCAAATCCATGTACAGGTCAGAGAAGACCTCGGACGTCTGGGAATACACTAAACCCCAGATTGCAGGTAACTTCTCCTGTAGTCTGACTGCAGAGCGGTTCTGCAGCTCCAAGAAGTAACCTAAGCACAAACAAAGAAAGTTAAGTCTTTAGGTTAGTTTAACATTATATGCTTTTGCCACATACAATATGTGGAGGACTAGAGTGCAACTTTTGTTCCATTTCATATCCTCACATTACCATTGTAACACACTTGACATATAATGTTCAACACTGTAAATCTAAATAAGAAAAAAGAAAACGTCATTCACACAAGATGTGCCAATCTATTGAAGCTGTCTGAGAATCCCAGATGACTAACACAATTTCATTCAGTAAGGACAAGAAAGAATGAATGAATGAATGAATGAATGAATGAATGAATGAATCAGATTATTTTACACAACAGTTATGTAACTGTTGCTTCTTTGTGCTACATAGCCAACAGTGACCAACGCCGTTTCACTGTGTGGGGGGAAAGGAAAGTGAAGCAGGAACTATACTCCTCCAAAGAGAATTACACTAATGAGGTTCAGACAGACAGGAAGCAGACTTTGAGCACACTGTCCAAGCGAGACAACAACAACAACAACAACAACAACAACAACCACCAATAAAAAGACAACACAGGGGAACTACTCAAGACTTAAGTCTTACAGAAAGCACACAGAGCCCAAATCTCTACCAAGGCCACTTGACAGCATAACAAGAACCACGTCACATGTGGATAACCACCAAAATACAATCATTTCTATGGGCCATAACCCATGTCCTCCGAAAATTCAGATTATTGGATGTTGGATTATTGGAGAGAAGTAGCTATCACATTGTACTGTTGTACACTGAAGTGCATACATTGTCATGTTTTGATGAATCACAGCTTTTCTATGGTCACAGATTTGGTTTGTTTTTTTTACATCCATTTGTGTGTAAACAATGTTTATAAATGAGACTCCCGCTCTGCCAAGAGTATGACAGCAGAGGGTCCAGCCCAACAACCACATGTCCGAACCATCAATCCATTAAAGTCAACACAAAAGGGCTCCTATCTGCCTGAGTATCAGTTGAGATGGACTTGGGAACATGTAGTCTGCAGATGTGTTTACTTTGCAAGTGTCTTTTCTCCGCCCTCGATCGGGAGGTTGTGGCCTCCACAGGCAACACCTCGCCTGGAGGAAGTGTATTCTCTTCAGCAGGCTTTTTCAAAACATCCCACACTTTTTTCCTCATTTACAAAAAAAACCAAAACACAGAAACTCTGTATCCAACAGCGTCTCTGATGAGAAGAGGCAAAACTTAACAAAAGACTGAAGCTACACAGTAGTATACCATGTGCGCGGGGCCTGCAGGCAATCATAGCACTTGGAGTTACATAACATGTTAATATGCTAAGCTCTTCCTGACCCATCTGCGTGACATTATCTAAGCACTGGCCTTGTTGAATGCTGCTTTCCCACTCATTAATAAACACCAACTGGGCTGTTGCAAGGCTGTTATTTGCTGCTGTCCTCTGGCATTTTCACAGACTCTGAGCCAAAAGGTCTATTCTCATCGGAGCCATTGATCTGAAGAAGATGTATTGACCAGGGAACATTAACCGAAACATAGTCCTGTGAGGACTCACTTTAACTCCACAAGCAGACAACCACTGGCAGACCTACAATACATCATTGCATATTCTTGGTTTTGCTAAGTATAATAATTATTCTGTGCCTTATGAATACTTCCAAAGTCTTACACTGCATCCAAAACATTTACCCAAGTCATCTTGGAAATATCGAAAGACTTTCTTCCAGTTATATAATTTGTAAGCTCCAAACCCTGGGAAAACAGATCAGATTCCCTCATCTACAACCTCAAAATTGTTTGGCGACACGACACAAATAATGTCAGCGGGCATTATTTCTAAACTGGAGGTTAAAGTCAAGTTGTCAGTCACGTGCATTTTTGATGCTTTGGAGGCTTTCAAAAGAATGCAACAGATGACCTTGCTGATGTCAAATAGAACTTCCCATTTTTCCCCGTTTCTCATTTAAAGATATTATGTGGCAGTTGTACTTTTAAAGAAATGAGTATAATGAATAACATGGTAGAGGCAGAGAAACCTTTTCAGAAAACCTCTGCAGTGTAGAGCACAGCACACACGAGCGGGCGAGTGTCTCTGTGTGATGCAAATCACTTCTTCGATTATAATGCTTAGTGAGCTACGCGTCGCTGACATGCAGCAGCACCGTTTAGTGGTTTGTTTAGTAGTGAGACTTCCTGAGTACGCGACACAATCATTCCCATCACTCAAATGATCTGCAAGCATAGTTCTGGGCCAGGGCAGCTGCGTCTATGTCACTCACAGGAGAACACACATTTGAGCCAGACAACATTTCTAGGAGTCTGCAGAAAGGAACATACACTCACATGTACACAGAGAAAATAACTTCAAAGTCACAAAGAGAGACAGATATTAAAGATTAAAGATTAAAGAATGAAATCCCCATTAGAATTCATTCCGGCTGTCAACTATGAGTGTAAAAATGTCCTTAGTAATATCTGAGGTAACAACATTGCTTCGTCCACATCACAGATAACAGTCATGATGTGGTTGGGACTTTTTTTTTTCCTGGTGCCCAGCTGGGGATCACCACAACTGAAAGAGCGATCTTTAATACATGGCACCACACTGTCCAGTTCCCCCCTGCCCTTCAGCTGAAGTGAGTAATGATCATCATTAGTATGACACAAGGTCCCTGTGTGTGTGTCTGTGTGTGTGTGCGTGAGTGTCGATGACCTTTCTTATTGTATATCTGTTTGTGACTCTGTGACAGGGAGACATGATCTCAGCCCCTTCCTTCATCCTTCCTCCTTTCCCTCAATCCTATATCATCCTTTAAAGCTCAACCTCCACCTTTCCTCCCCGAGCATCTGCCCTCCAGGGAAGGAGGGATTGCTTATTGTATTTCCCAGCACATTGGACAGGACAAACAACTGTTTGGAAAGTTGAGCAGAGCCTACTCATATTTGATGTAGTAGTCACAAGGACGGTGTATTCATTATATATTTGGAATTAGGCCTATTGACTAGTCACCGATTACTTTTGCGATTAGTCGACTAATCGGATCATACGTAAATCTTATCACACCAGCATGCAGCTGCACTTATATAACCGCCATTAGCTTCCAGCTTTAAGTGTTTAAGGTATGTGCTAACTAAAAATAAAGACAATTGAGATGATAGTTCAATCAACTTTGCAGCTTGTAGCAGCATTTCTGACATTTTCTTTAATGTGATAAATAAAATAAAATGCAGGCACAATTCTGGCCTTTAACATTTTTTTTAGCTGTAAATGTTTAGTGCATTGTAAAAAGGAACCAAAAACTATGCACTATGAATATATATTATAAAACATTAGCATTATGACATCACAGTCATAATGTTACAGCAAACACATATCACACGTGTGCTAAGGCTAATGAAATCATTGTTAATATAAACGTTTACAGCTATAAGTAAGTAGCTCACTGTTGACGTTAATTTTACCAGCTAACTAGCCAATTAGCTTACCGAGCTGACTGTCCCTCTTCGTCAGAAATGTAATCTTCCTTTTCGTACAACACATTCTTCTTTTTCATTTTTGCTAAAATGCTCCCAAACTTTCGAGCTCCGTTGCCGGCTAGCCATGATACTATTTGGGCATAACTTTACCGGCTAAACATCACGCCTAACCCCGATTACCACTACTACTTTTAGACTTTTAGACTTATTTTAACCATAAAAGGCCATAAAATGTCCTGTGAGTAAGTTGCCCATTTCCAGAATAACTTTCATTATCTGGTAGTAAATTATTTTCATTTTAAACTGCATGTTAAAATGGTGTATTAACAATTTGAAATGAAGAAAAACAGAAACATTTACAGTATGTAACCACATTCAGTTTTCAGCTTTCAGAAACCACTGGAATCCTTCGACAGCACAAAGCGCCGCGTAACTATGGTAATGAAAAGTGTAATGCAAACGTGTCGTCAGCGATACGCGCGGCGTTAAAGGGTTAAGTGGAAAACATAAAACCTTATAGCAGTACAAAAATATGTCACTGAAAATTGGTTCCTAAATTTAGCAACCGTAAGTGAAGAGTTGAACCAGAACAGCAAACAGTCATTTCTATGTGCATAATCATACCAGGTAGATTATACATTGGATATAATGAAATATTGTCATGTTTAGTTTAAGTGGGCTAACATTGTGATTCTTATCATGTCCAATGAAAGTAACTGTGATTAAAAACCATCAGAATTATCAACTCATTTTGGTATGATGGTGTGGGGGGGCGCTGATGGTAGACATCCGATTGACAGTTTAATATGGCTCACACATGCATGCACATGCACATGTGCGCGCACACGCACACAGACACACACAGACACACACACTTTGGAGCAAGCCTGTGTGTCTTAATGACTTTCTTCCTGCAGTGAGAGGGGAGTTAATGATTTCATTTGTAATCAGTCTGAGCTTCACATCCAGGCCACCTTGACATGGCAGAGTCTGATTTTAACTCCGCTCCTTTCCTCCCCTGTCCAACTGCTTCCACGTCACCAAACACACACACACACAGACACACACATAAGCACACTGACATAAACTCCCATAAACCACAAAATAGTTTCCCCCTCTTCCCCCTCTTATTGCGTTATCATCCAACAAAGTGCCTCTCAAATAGACTCTGTCCACATGCTATGTTTGTCAATGTCTCTCTACCCTTTGAACCCCCCCCCCTCCCCTCTCTGTCTCCCGTGTCAAGCTGTATTATTGACAAGACATTCTGTGTAACACAGTGGTTCTATTGATGTTCCTCTTCTGCCACTCACCTTTTCGGATGGCTCGGACTGCTCCTGAGTTACTGTCTCACACAGAGGCATAAACTGATTAAGACCTGTGATGCTTGTTTCACAGTAATCCATAAGGGACTTTCTCAGACAGAGCCTTTCTTGGGCCTGGCAGCATTGCCACTCTTAGGATTTGTCTATTCTCACCTTACTCCGGTAACTCGCATCTCTTGTGTAAACTCATTTTGTCATTTGTTTCATCCTACATCATCTCACATGAGTAGGAAATGTCTCAAAGCACTCAGGGGAGCATACATGGGAAATGGGAAGAAGGGCTTGGTGAGTTTTCCAGAAATACCAATAAGAGATACAGAATGAGACAACACTGTTATATCGATATTGTTATGTTGCGTTGAAATCATAGTCTTAGCGCCGCGGCCAGTTCTCCTTTCCCTGTGGTTCTCAATCAACTTCGCCCTGCCCGCCTGAGCACAACCTGACCACATGGCCAGTGAGAACCTGGTTAGTAAAACAAAACAATAATATCTCAATTATTTGAAGATGGACATTAGCGGAAGATGCACTTCGTGTCTGTAATTTACGTTAAAATTCAACTTCTTTTTTCTTTTTACATCATAACAACTGTGGAACAATCAGAAAAATGTGTCAAGTGTCTCACAAGTGATTCAGCTAAAACATAACGTGATATATATATATATATATATATACACACATCATGCGTCGCCTTTCAGATAAAAAATATTGTGTTATATATATTGTGTATTGCCATTCAGCTAAAAAAAGTACCAAATTTTCTTTATGTCCATACTAAGCTTTTTAACTTAAAAAATAATGCAGGTGATTTTAACCTATTCTTATAGTGTAAGTAAAAGCACTATTAAATCAAAAAAATTCTTGCTTACTTTATCACACTCAATAACGTCTATAAACGGTGTCTTTTTGACGAGGGCATCTGATGTGAGATGCTACTCAGAGCTGTTTTTTGGACTTAAGCAAGTTACACAAACATGCTTTTTTTTGCAAAGATAGTAAAAACATTCCAGGGTATGAAACTCAGAAAGGATCTCGCATACAAAAACGACTTTTGTTGGTTGTTTCATTGTAGGCCACAGAGAAAACTACAGATTTCTTTTTTTCCAGTAGCTTGTACCACATCAATCTCTGCAATTGTTCGTCGAACAGATTGAGACTGGAATAATTTATATTGTCTGGTTCTAGCAAACAGTCATGCTGTAAAACCACCTAGGAGCATAAATTCTATCCAAGTACACTTTCTCCTCGCAACTCATGCAGTTCCCCTTGTTTGTCCATTTTTCTTGGGACGACATTATGAATCTACTTGTACTGTCATGATGCTTGTTAGCAATGACAGAGAACAGCTTCAGCTACATATTTCCTTCACTTTTACTCTGACCTGTCAGGCTTACAGCCAAAAGGGGACCACCCTAAAGAGCATGCTATTCTACAATTTAATGCTGCTGTGAGATTATTTTGGATTTTTAAGTGGCTGTTTTGAATTTATGTCATGGGCCAGGTCAAGTTGTCTTGTGGGTCGTGTACGGAGGAGGTTGGAGGTTCCCCACCCCTGCAATAAAGGGCACAAACATAGCAACCCAGCTGAGAAACATGACATATCACTGCTATAAAAAAAAAAAGAAAGAATTGTGAAAGGGTAAAGAGAGAAAAAAAACGATCTGAAAGATCTGACAGCCCTAACTCTAGCGTCCATTTGACAAGTGCTATATCATAATTTTAGTTAGACGGTTGTTTGGCAGAGAGAAGAGCACCAGAGAGAGTAAATTAGGAGGCAAATGCCAAGAGAAACTATTGAGAAAATCTTGTGGCAGATGTGCACTATAAAGTAAAACTGAGCCCTCAGAGACCATGTCTACAATAGCTGTACACGCTTACATATTTGTTATTATAGTAACAGAACTTCTAGGCTGAATCTACATCAGCATATAATGACATGTGCAACATTTATGTGCCTGAAACTAAAGGATAACACTTAATGCAACTTTGATTTAAGCAAGGCTAAATGAAGAATGAATACCATCGGGATTACTCAGACTTCATGAACCGGTCACCTGCATTAAGTCAAAAGTACGTAGCTTTTGAGGAACTCGAGGTTGTGCATAGAAATTGTAGCATTGTTGAATTATAAAAAGGAATAGATAAAGATATATACTACTTTACTTTGTGTGTGGATTCAGTGTGATGTCAAGGCAACTGATAAATATTGCTAATTAAAGTAATCTTGCGTGTGGGTGATATATCAAGTGCAAGTCTATGTTTGCTTGACAAGACATAGCGAGCTGATAGCAACAGCAAATAAAAACAGCTTAACCCTCTGTTTTGAAACAAAATTTATGAGCTGAAGTTGATTTTACTCCCATGTTTAAGGCAACGAGTGAACTTTTGTGTCTAAGTTCAACAACATGACATGGCGCAAAGCAAAAGCAAAGCACATTGACTAACATGGATATGTATCACTTCTGATGCCACAGCGAAGGCGCTATGCGACGGATGCGCATTCAGTGGAATCCCCGGGGGGGATTGAAATGGATCTGTAAAAATCCGATGAGAATCGCATTTAAAACCATCTCCGTATGTGGTTTGAATCAGCTTTGGAAAAATCGGATCGCGTGTGTTTTTAGCTGTCCGGACTGCTTAAAAATTCCACTAGATACAATCTGGATATGCTTAAAAATCGGATTTGGGCTGCAGACTAAACAAGAGGCAAACTAGCCTTACTCTGTCACCCCACCATCCAGCCCCGTTTGCCTTTTCAGCAGGCACCAGATGGTTTTATGATCTCTAATGACTAGAGGCATTCTCTTGCACAAGTACCCAGGAACCTCTGCTCTCCCTTTTGTTATTTTCCCACCTGTATAAGTACAATGAAAAAATAGATCACAGGCACAAACAAACACTGTTGTCCTGGGTCCACTGAATGCACAAATGATGATCTGAGAACCATTAGATTGTTTATGTGTCAGCATGACTTTCCATCAATAACAACACTTATCACACACATGCTCTGCCCCACGAGCGCTGCAAGTCCCTGAGCCAGCGTTTAAATGCTATTAAAAGGTCCTGTATATTAAACCAGCTGACACATCACGTAATGCTTGTAATTTAGTAGCACGCTCTGTGTGGATGTCTTTATTCCACTTTCTCTCCGTCTCTCCTCTGACATTCCCTGGCTGGCATTATGCACTGTTGCACTCATGCCTGTTTTCTTTTTCTGTCCATCTGGTTCTCCTTTTCAGCTGTTTCCTCCCAAACACCATACCATTCCTAACCCTCACTATCATTTTCTTCTCATTTTTTTTCTCCGAAACTTTCTTTCCACTGCTCGCCCCATTGATGCTGCATTCTTCCCCCAGTTTCTCTCAGTCTCGCTGTCTCTCTTTCGTTTAATCCAAGGCACCACTGCTTCTAGTGAGTAATGCGTTTGCTGTAATTAGGCCAGTGTACGCCAGGTCCTTGGCAGTGTGTTTCTGCATGCAGATAAAATGAACCAATCAAATATCACAATGGGATCAGATGTCCTTGTCTCTCATGACATCATCTGAGGTGATCTTGGAAGCAGGGGATTAGTGGGTGTGTGGTGTTGTGAGGTGGAAGTGAATCAAATCTGTAGGCTAATGGTAGAAATATTGGAAAACATCTGCTTTATTGATAGAGTCTACTTGGTGAAGTCAATCAGGAACTAACAATATACTGAATATCCACTAGGGGACAACTTTTTTGTCAGTGTCAGAGCCCCATATGAGCTGCAGTCTCGCTGCTTGCTTCCATGTGACAGGACTGCAGACTTAGATCCAAGTTTAGTGCCTGTTTCCTGGATGTGATGTGGTACATTTGAATGTTCTTGATGTCATTCTCATGGATTGCTCTCCCTCAGACTATCTCCTTTGGAGGAGATGGCATTACTCACCAGCCCAGCTGGAAGATGTTTATAGCTACATTTAAATGAATAAATAAGTGAGCAATGCCTGGTCATCCGCAAATGAGTGTACGCATAAGCTATGCAGCCAGTCAGTGCTCTTCAACTCAAATTCAGCTCTATGATCACTGATCTGCACGAATTGGCCAATGAGCTTTCGGCTGCTAATAAATGCTCAGTGCCAGTGCACGTGTGGTTGATGACTCAGTACCTGTGTTTGGACAAAAATAAGCTGTTCCTTTGACTTTTTATTTTTATTTACGTATAGATCCATCTGGTCAAAAATAGCCTATTAATTAACACCACATTCCACTAAACCCAAAGGTGAAATGTTCAAGCAGACAGGTTTTTTTTTAGTCAGCTGTCAGATAATAGCAAATCCAGTGAATATAAAAGTGGCAACCAGATAAACACGTTAAATGGATTTAATCATTCACTACTAGATTGGCTTAGTTATATATAAAAATCAATTTCAACTAAATTTTATCTTGTCGTTTATATATATAAACAGAGGTAAATGTGTTTGATGTTATTTCTTCACACTAACAATAAATTGAGGGTAAATCTAAGATGGGGGATATTTCTGTGACCTTTGCCAACTAAATTAGCTTTTACTAAAAGACATTTTCTTTACTAAAGGACGACAGGTTTTGAACGGCGTGGGATAAGGACAGGAGTTTACATTTGAATGTAGATTCTTATGTACTCGTGAGGTATGGCACCGTTAGGCCAAACACCACCTGCCAGGTTTAAGGCTTTCTTCTGTCTAACACCCCCGGCTGTCCTCTAACACACATCTCCCACGGGTGCAAACAATCTGTGTCCTCTCTGATCTCCTCTTCCTTACTCTCACCCTGGTTCTCCTGCTGTTTATACCTCTAACACTCTTTCAGGCGACCGCCTTTACATTAACCACTGTGTGTGCTCTGCGTCTCTGTCCCCTTTCTCCCCATGCTATATCATTCAATCTCTCACATTTTCATTCTGCCCTCTCCTTAACCCAATTTCTATTTTAATTTCTCCTACTTGGCAATGCGTGCTGCATCATTGTCGAATATATTTTTATTTGTACCCCTCCACACAATATAAAGGATAGCGAAGAGTCTGGAAATGCAATGCACATACTCAGATTTAACCAACAGATTAAAATCCCAAACACACAAACATCTGCATGCACACATACAGTATATACTGTACAGTGTGCACACTCTCAGGTCCAGAGTTAGCTGTATGTGAGCATGCTTGTCCTCTAATCTGTGGCTTGCTTGGGGCTTCTTCCAAAGTCCCTGGACCTAAAAAGGCCTAACTTGACTGGGCTGGAAGAGGTAACACCCTACACTTAGCCACATGGAGCTAGGTTGCCCACACCCAGTTAAACACAGCCAGATGTGCAGGGACTGGCAGCATGGTACAGTGTCACTGCAATCTCTTGCAGCCACATGACCTTATGAAACAGTGCCTTGGTGAATGCAGTGACTAGATTTGGTGATTGTCTCAGTTCTGCGGCCAAAACTGCAGCGATCATGTGGCAGCAAATGTAACGCATTATGGTCCAATTAACCCTCGTCTATTGCTCAGTTATCATCTTCAGAGGATACAGTCAACAACACATGGTTTGTAGACCTCAAGGCCCCAGCACACATACCTCTCCTCCTCATATGCTCATAGGGGTGAGATAAGGGGGCATGAGAAACAGGAAAGTACCAGAAAATGAAAATGAGCAAAAAAGGATTAGTTTTGGAGAGGACAGTGTGTACAGGTGTGGCTTGATTTGATTTCAACAACAAACAAACTATCAGCAATGAGAACTCATGTCTGGCAATCGTACATGAACAAAAACAAGCTCCAGATGACGGCGTTCATGATGCGTCTCTGTGTGTATTTATCAACATGTTTTTGCATGCACATCATTACAATGTTTAAAAGGTCGCAGCTGAGTGCTGCTTGAACCTCTTTGCCTGTAGTCTGGGTTGTTTACTTGCTCTGCTGTGCTAAATGAGGTGTTTTCCTGAAAAATTGGAAAGTTCAACAACTGCTGAATGACATTAACTGTCTTGAAGAGAATTTGTATATCTTAGATTTGTGTGTAAGTGCTTGCATGTGTGTGTGTGTGTGTGTGTGTGTGTGTGTGTGTGTGCGAGTGTGTTTTGGCAGGGTGACTGCATCCCTCTGGCATGGCAATAACAGCACCCTGAGCAAAAAAGGAGTGACCATGCGAAAGAAGAAAACAGAATGACTGAAGACGAGTAAACAAATATCATTTAGTCCCCTGACATCACTATAATCAGTGTCATCTGAAAAGGTCAGGCTAACTAGCCATACTCAGTGCACCAGCTGACAGATCCACTGTCATCAACTGGCCAAGGGGAACAAGTGGAGTAGAGACACTCGTCTATTAACTGGAGCAGGTCATTAGACACAAATAATTGCCTCAGTGTGTCAGTATTGCAAGAATGAAAATCCCCCTATTCTCTCTACATCTCTCAACCTAACCCTCAAACTAAGATAAGTAGAGTTTATATTATTGAGACTAAGTGTAGGTCACGCACTATTGTGCAGACGTATGTACCGAAACCGCAGTTTTACATTCTTCATGTTAACATTTCACTGTAAAATATGCTCTGTGTTGTAAAAAAAAGTTACCCGATTTTACCTTGAGGTAGGGCACTCAGTCTTTATAAAAGAAGACTTAAATAAAATGGTATGAATTGTTTTTGACAAACATAATGTGATGGTTAAAGTTGATATAATATTGCCAAATTTTAATATTTTCCTTATTTTCCTTACTTGCCTAAAATGACATGGGAAAGACATGGGGTCAGATAATAAAGTGTAATGACCAAGGGCACTGTTATTGTATGGTCAGTATCTTAAACTCCAATGCCTAAATACCCTAAATTTTGGTTGTTTATTGTTTAAAAATGTCTGTGGGTCTGACTTGGCAATCAAACTGCAAAGTCACGGTTGTACGAGTAAAAAAAAAAGGCTTTGTGAGGATAAAAAAAAGCAGGGGTGAACCTAGAATATCAGGTGAAAGGGGGTGGAGCCTTCTCAAGGGGTTCTTTCTATTACAGTCTATTACATCCTATCTAATCCAATAGTCAGTTAGTGAGCCAAGCAAGCCATTGTCTGTGAAAACAAACAGTGAACCAGCTCAGGAGCGAAAACGTGAAATGAGAAGCATCATTACAGGACGATGTGCTGATGAAAACTGAGCAAAAAAAGACAAAATACAAACACACAGAAGACAAAGCTATTTCAGCTCCCTTTTCCACTCCGTCATTCACTGATTAATAACACATATACTCACCATCAAAGACCTTGAATTGTCCATTGAGTGTGTTCTGCAAGGACCGTCCAGCATCTTTGAGAATTCCCTCCATCTCCCTGCGACTCAGCACGGCCAGGTTCTCCTCCATGTCACTAGTGCAGCAGGTGTAACCCTGGGGACACATGCGTAGGTGCTCCCCTAGAAGGAGGACACATGGAGGGAGAGAACATGTTAGAGGCGGTGGAGACAAGGATCTGATCTTGTCAGGCACACTAGTCCTCGTGAGAAACAAAACCTGGTCCTAATGAGGCAGAAACTTAATTCTTAGGATAGGAAGTTTAGGGCTGAGATTTGAATTGGGGTTATGTTAAGTTTAGGGTTAGGCATTAACGTGCTATGGTTAAGGTTAGGGATAATACTTTGTTTGTTTTGAATAGCTACACAAAGCTGTGTGTGCGTGTCACACATAACTTAATTCCATGGCACAAGGTACAAAACGATACTCATTTTACAACACTGAAACATTTCAAGATAAGTGTCCCATATTAGCACTTTTTAAGCAAAAAAATTCAATTTTGATATGTAATATAAACAGAAAATTCCATACGTTCTGACCAGGATGGACTAAGTTGTGTTCAGGACATCTTTGACTACTAGCATACTGCAAATCACACATTTTAATGTAAGGTTTTAGAGAAAATTCAAGTTAAAAGTCCCATTTTCACACTTTCAAACTTTGAGCTGTCTTGTCACTTGTGAATCTACAGTACATAAACCAGCCCGTGGTTCTCGTTCAAGACATTTGACTTATTAAAATAAACGTCTGGACTGTGTGATACAAGGCTTTGACTTGCAATAAAACACACCTGGAGATCCCTCCAATATTAGATACAAGCATAACACACAAAAATGTCCTGGAACAAACAATTCACACAGACACAGAAGAAAGGAGACCTAACTTTAAACCTAAAGCAATATTGAGGAAATGTACACTATGTTCTAGATCTACAGGTCAAATTAACAAAACAGTTAAATGAACTTTATTAGAGAAGCCACCATCTTGGTTGTTATTTGATATTTGCATGCTACTGGACAGTTTTCATGGGTAAAGGGCATTGCAGCATTTGTACTCATATTGTATTACCCCCGCAATGAAAGAAGCTCATAACTGAATCTCACAAAGTTCACTTTCCCACCCTAAGGTCTTACAGTGATGAGCATTAACAACCCACAGTGAGCCTCCTCAGCCATTCCTCACTGCTTTCTTCTCTTCGCTGCCTAATAAATCTCCGAAATCCTCTTTCATGACCTTGCAGTTTGTCATAATAAAAAAATACACACAGAAACCCATATACATACAAATAAGGACCCTGAATGTCAGTTATGATGTATTTGTTTTGTCCTGTTTTTCAATAAATTAGATTTTTTTTCAAGATCCATATTAATTTATTTTTTTTACTATAATACTGTCATGTTTTTTTTTGAATGACAAAAACATTCAGATTTGAGAGACGAGCGTGCCTCTAAATCTACCAACACAGAGCGACGATAACTGTGACAAAAAGCCTAAAGCCTAAAAGACTAAGCCGATTACCTGTTAGTCTTGAAATTCTAATGTGATATTACAAAGCCCACAAAAAATCAGTTACAAGAGCAATGAAGCGACAGGAGTAAAGGATTAATGATTAAATGTCCCTTAGTCTTCCATTAGCATGCAACGGGCAGAGCATCACCCGAGGGCAAGTCTATATAGGCACAGTGCTGCCATCGATAAGACTGATCCTGCCAACATTTTCATCATTGCTTCTACTGATTTCTGTGTACTGGCTCATCGATTACAAGCAGGCACTTCACCTTCATTTACTGTAGTTGTTATCTGAGTTAATCAACCCCCTCACAATCCTGTCCGCGATCTAAGCTGCATTTTACAGGCAACATGACAAGAACCCACGGACTTTGCTGATTATGTGTCAGCCAATTAAATAGCAATTAAAGCCATATATATTCAGCAACGATTGTCTCATAACTCACTTTCATGACATTCACACACCCACGGGACTGAGTTTGACATGTGTACTGTGTGCAGGCTCCGACTTTAAGATTTGCGTCATTGAAAATAGAAAAATCAATTAATGAAAAAGATAGGAAGGCACAAAGAATAGCAAATAAGGAGAGGAAAAAATGAGCAAGGATTGCATTAGATTAGATTAGACTTTATTGATTCCACACTGGGGAAATTCACGTGTTGCAGCAGCTAAAGGACAGAGGATAAAATAGAACACAAGAACACAATTGTAGTGCAAAGTATAAAACAAGATGTACAAGAGTAAAAAGACAGGCTTAATCAACCAATATAGATGTATAGCTACATGCAGTGGTATATATTATAAGGTAGGGGGTCAGCTGCAATCTGTCATCCCCTAGGATGGTCATTTAAAAGCTTGGACTGGTTATGAACACACACACACACACACACACACACACACAGGTTTGTGTGACCTAAACAAAGCCCTGACCTTAACCATAATCACTTCATGCCTAACTCAACCCTTGACCTAAACCCAATTCTAATCTTAGCTCTAAACTCTAAACCACTTCCTCAAAAATGAGGTTCATTGGGGTCAGTTTTGGTCTCCATGAGGACTACTGGTATACATATATAGAAGGATATATACACACACATACACAGCGTCTGGTTTCCATGACTTCAGAGGACATTACAATGACTTACATACATTTCCTGGAGACTTACTCTAACTCTAACTGGCCTAACCATAAACCCAACCGTAACCTAACCCTAACCTCATCCTAACCATACAACATGTCTTGATGTTTAAATGTAATAATTGGCATGATGGGGACTTGCTTTGTGTCCCCATAATGTTACCCCCCAACAAAACACACACACACACACACACACACACACACTGACTCAGACAGAGTAAGGTGTGAGGTGTCCGGATGCAGCCAGGCAGAAACAGCCTCTTCAGGGGGGTTCAATTTTATATATAATAACAATGTGATGGTTTTCGGTACACACACACACACACACACACACACACACACACACAAACTGAACATAGACATAGATTCAGTTAACCACACACTCTTGACACACACATCTGCTGTGCAGCAGGATAGGTCACCTGTAACAGAGCACTGCATTTCCAGCTGGCTGAACTGAAGTAAGACTACTCATGTGTGTGTGTGTGTGTGTGTGTGTGTGTGTGCACGCTTGTAATGTGTTGCCTCTTTAGGATCTTTCCTGGCATTAACACTGACCTTGTCAGGAATAGTAGTCCTCATGGAGACCAAAGCCTGGTCCTAATGAGGCAGAACCACATTTCTGAGGAACTGGTTAAGTTTCGGGCTAAGATTTAAAGCAATACTTCCCCGATTTGCATTTAGCTTTGTATTACTAGAACAGGGGTAGTATTTTTGAAAATGTGTGCTTCCAAACCTCAGTTTCCCCTGAGTTGAGAAATATCTTCATTCTTTTCTTTGTAACGTGTCCACCAGTGACACTTGGTCCTGTTAGCATAACAGTTAGCAAAGATGGCGGACACTGTTTACATTCTGGGAATGAGGTCCCGCCCCCCTACGAGTGGAATTAGTGTTGCAGTTTCAAGGCTCGGACCCAATGTCACTGGTGGGCACGTAACAAAAACTCGAGGTTGGGAAGCACAATTTTTCCAAAATACTACCCCTATTCAAGTGATATTAAGCTACATTTAAATCAGTGAAGTATTCCTTTAAGGGTAGGTATAAGGCTTTTGTATAGAACAGAGTGTGTGTCTGTGTGTCTATATGGATGAGAGTGACAGTGTACAGTGTCCAGAACATTACCTCTACCAGACTGACCCCCCCACTTCAGATTATCACATATCACACTGTCCTTACTATAACACGCCTCCATTGTTGCAGCAGTCTGGATAAACTTGGAATGGATGATAAATTAAAAAAACAAACAAAGGAACACTTAATAACATGTGGGTTCATGTACAAATAATTCTAATCAGTGATGCTAAGAGACAGCTCACAAATCATCTCTCCATCTTATCATCTTACACACACATTTATAAACCAACCACACATCCAGGCATCACTTCAACCCTATAGTCTTCCATCTTTCTATGGACACGCACGGCGGCCAAATGGTGAGCAATTCCCTAACCATTAGCTTATCACTGCTCACCAGGGAGGAAGAGTCCTATTAATCAGCCGTGTGTGGGAAGGTCAAATAACCTTGTGTCTTTCAGAGATGGTGGGAAACACAGCGAGAGGAAAAGGCAACAGGAAATTAGGAGGCAAGGAAAAACCAAAGTGTAATTTCCGTGGGAGTCTGTGAACAAATCTGAAGAAGAAGTTGAAATTCCGGTTTGGTTCTGTTATCTCTCTCTCTGATAAAAGATAATGAAAAAATGTGTTCTCACGTCGTATTAATACGCCATTGTAGCATTTTTCTTTCACATCTGCGGTGAATGTTGATGCTTGATTTCCTCCACAAATTCATGATGTTAACATGACCTTTTAATTTAAGGTTCACATTATTGGCATTAGTAGAAAATCAATGTCTTCACAGTAAATATAACAAGACAAACGCTCTGACCTTGCTGTTGTTTAGTATGTTTGCAAGCAGAACAGGAGTTTGGGATGAGTTACAGATGAACAGTTGGTAAATCACCAATTTCTTCAAGTGAAACACATTTGACATTTGACATGTCATTGTAGAAGAATGTGTTTGTGTGTTTCGCACACATGTTGTGGGTCAGGAGAGATTATCAGCTTATAAAATCGGCGGTGAGAATGTGTGCATGTGTGCTTATGTGTGTGTGTGTGTATCCAAAGCCAGGCAGGTCTCATTTCTCTTGGCGAGGAAAACATGCATGGAACATCAGGAATCACAAACATGTGCACACACACCCTCACGCACACGGTGGAGTAAGGTGAAACTGATGAAAAGCAACAGGGATATTTGGCAGCAGAGGTCGGTATGTCCAACTGCACAAATGTCAAATACCGAGCAGACAAACGCGCACGGACACTGTACCCTCTGTCTTCTGCAGGACACTTGTCAATTATTGTACCTCTAACTTTCACATTATCCTGAATAAAACACAGATGACCTACTCTCTAGACCAGGAGTGGGGGAACCTCTGATCTCAGTTCAGTTTGAACCATGAGAAATGATTAAAATACAAAAGAATTATACCATTTTATGACAGCTGACATCAAATAAAGTAAAAGATAAGGTTATAAAGTTTCCTTCAAGGTGGTCTTGTGACAGGGCTGTAGCGAAGAATGTCATCATCAGGCAAATTATTGATATATGACAACAGTTTTAATAAATACTAATCTTTCTGTCCAATTAGCCATCAAATAGCCATGATTGTGCATCGTGCCACTGTCAACTGTACTTTCCTTGCATGGCACTAAAGGATCTTTTAAAAAAAAAGATCAATAGCTAATGTATGGACTATGTGTGTGCACGTCTTTTGCTTTTACTATGTAGTACTTTGTGTGTGTGATTTGTTTTTTGTCAAATGTGAAGTGCAATATAAATAAAAGGCATTATTATTATTATTATTATTGTTATTATCATAAAAAAAGACAAAGCATCATCATCGCTGTCATCTGATGCCTCATCTCAAGTTCCAGCTATCACATTATAGAAGATTGTTGTGATGTACTGTACGTGTCTAATAAATGGAGTGTTTTTTTTTTGTTGGAGAGTTGAGATTAATCTTGTTTGGAAAATTGTTTCCCATCCCTGAACTCATAATGTGAGCTGCAGCAGAAGAGTCACTGGCCACATTACATAATAATATAACATAAGAACCCACTAATCCTCTGGCTCTTCTTCTCTACGTGTAGCAGCTATCTCCTCTCTTAACTTACCCAATAATTACTCATTTTTACAGTGCGTATTAGACTCTCTACAGTCACACAAAAAGCAACTGTTTCCTTGCCAGAACATGTAGCATTTAGCAGATATTCAGTCTTCCGTCACTTCATACTGCATTTATACTGTCTTTAAACTTAAGATGATTCATTGAAAAACTACTTTGTCGGGTTAAGATCTGGCAATCAGGCTCTGTCACATTCTTTTAAAAGTAAAACCAAACAGTTTTGGTTTTTTTTAAATAATAAATAAATAAAAGAGAAATATGGATCACGTCCCTGTTTCACGGATAGTTTATGTTGTCTCCCAGAGTAACAGACGAGGACCAGATGCTCGAATATTAAGGGTGAAAAACAGCGATACTGTCATTGTTTACCGATCAGAATTGATTAGGGATGGCAATTTCTAACGTTGTGAGAGCGAAAGAAAGAATGCGAGCGGTTGAGAAATAAGAACAGACAGAGCTGCAACTTTATCTTCTCCCTCATGTGAAGACATTGGACCACATGAATGTGCCCATGCCCTGCAACACTTTGCTCTGAAATGCACAGAACCTGCAGGCTTCTAATTGACATGATGGATTACAACTGATTTTGTAATTAAGTTGCCATAGCCCGGAAAAACACGCTCGAGTGCCCAAGTCCAATAAGACCGGCACAGAGTGACACGCAAACACAAAGGCAAACAAATACATTTGGCCTTTGTCTTGCTCCTTCTCCCTCTGTTCAACTATCTGCTGTTCTCTCCCATTCACACACACACACACACACACACACACAAATACCAGTTGCGAGTGACTAACCAGCTTGAGTGCCAGCTTAAACAGTGACAGCAGCCTATGCCATTCACTTATAGGGAAAGTCACAGTGCTGTCAAACAGACTGCCAACCATGTCCGTCTTCAATCCATTTATTTATTTATTTTAAACGTGGGGACAAAAAAGACACTGGATCCACTTGGAATGCAGTGTTTTTTTTTTTTATTCAGACCTCACAAGTCTAACACTGTACTGCAGAGACAGTACAGACATATGCTGTCCCAGTTACACCATAACCCACTCTTCTTCTGTCAGGTACAGACATGTCTTAACTTGAGCTTGTCTGAATGTAGACTTGCTTACTGAATCTCAGTATGTGTGTGTGTGAGTGAGTGAGTGCATGTGTAAAACTGGGAAGAGTCAAAATATGTGAAAACTTAATTGTGAAGAATGCTACCCTGATGATGTCAATCCCAGCCAAAAGACATACTATATCAGGGGCCATCACAAAATCACAAAAAAAGAAGGCGTAAGTACAGGGTAGAGAGAGCTGACCTCATTTCTGTGTCTGGAGGAATGTGTGTGTTGGTCTGTTGTGTGTGTGTGTGTGTGTGTTTTCCACTTATAACCTGATAAAAGCCAAACAAAGGAAAATGTCAACAGAACAGCCTGAGGTCGACGCCAAGGTCATGAAACGGGGGGGTTTGCTCTATCGGCACCAGGTTAATCCATCTGTATTTCACAGAATACCAGGAATTAGATCTAAATAATAATTCCTGTGCCTGTTGTCTGGCTTTGTTGCTATAACCATAGCCTCAAAATGCTTGCACGCTGTTAGTAAAACATTTAGTCAAAATGAATCAATCAGATCAACACTGATGACAAAGTCGTGCAAATCACAGCGTGACAAAACTGGGATATCACCATCACCTCTGTCAAGAGGATGGTTATGTAAAATTATAAAACCACTGGGTCCTCAGGGACAATACACATCTGCTAAAGTTGAAATGAAATGGTTAATATGCAGACGGATGTCTATTCACCATTTATAGTTAGATTAGCCAGAAAAGTTAGAAAAGGCAGTGTCCCTATTTAAACTCTTTACTCAAATGAACTGTATAAATCCGTCTGTTGGACCATGTTTCTATAATAACTCCTGCTGCCAGTGGAGCGGTGACAAAAGTTTTGCACTGCATGTTAAATGCAGCAGCTTCAGGCTCAAATCTATAGAAATGTTGCGACGTGCTGAGTAATCAAAACACCGGCAGAGCAACATTAGTAGGACAGCGCTCCGGACTGCTTTTCAATACGACATTTACATGTACAGTAAAATTGCATGTGAGGAAACAAAAAAACAAAAAAAACATACAGTGTAATTTATTTTTGCTTGTGCCTGCACGCCAGTGTATTAACTATGAATGTGTGTGTGTGTGTGTGTTTGTGTGTGAGAAAGAGAGATGGAGAGCTCAAGGCTTGACTCTCGTGCACTTGTAAGCTCCCATTTGCCGCAGGCCTGTCTCCTTAATGGTGGATGAACAAACAAAGCAGCCGGTTCCCCTCTGCTCATCGCCGCTCTGAGGTGCCGATGCTGACAGATAGAAGCAGACCTGTTGCTGTCACGGTCTGTCAAAGCAACGCAGGCGAGAACACATTCGAGCCAAGACTGAGTTAGAGACACAGTCAAAGAAGGTGGTGGGTGATGCGGCTGAGAGAGAGGAAATTCAAAGATGAATACATAAAAGAACTGGGGGGGGAGCGGCGGGGGGTGTTGTGTGAAGCCAAAAGCAGAGAGGATGAAAAGTTTTTTTTTTTTTTTAAGGGACTCAAATATGAATTTACAGACTTTCTTCCTAAAATCTACTAAAAACTTTTGACAATCAGAACTGAGATTTAATGATACACAGTTCGAAGATGTCAGCTATAGGCACAGCTGGAGCAGAATTCCATTTTTGATTCAATGCAAATGGCATATATGATTGCAGTGATAATTGATATGACAATCCCTCTGTTTAATCTGTCTCCTTTCTTTTCTGCTGCCACAACACAAAGGCCTTGACAAAAAGCCATCAATCACCAGCGTTTGACCTATAGGCTCACATCCTTTCCACTCCCATGCAACCGTTTCCAAAGGCAGATAAAGAAGGTTGTTGAATCCTCAATTAAATTGTCGTTAATCCCCAACCGTGAGTCAAGAATGTTATAAATGTTGAGTGGGGAAAAAAAAAATGACTGACACTCTGCTGCAGTCATTAGATCAAAGCACAGAAAAGCCTCAGTTGCAGTCCTTCCTGAGGTTCACTCATCTCTGTCCTCACACTTGCTTTCCTCTTTTCCTCCCTTTGCCTCTGGCTGGGAATCTGGACTTCAATAGTACAGCTCCACACTTGCCTAGTTCCTAGACAAACACTTTTTTTTATTCATGGCCAGGGCCAGACAACAATCTCTAGCTGGAGGGTTTTTTCCTCTTATCTGTATCATTTTAAGTCATTTGTCTAAATTCAGTAGGAATTAAGATGAAGAGCATCGTCAGCGGTAATTTGGTGACATTACTGGTTTGATGGGTATTAAATTGCACACCTCGTTGGCTGTGCAGGCTGCTTCAGTACAACTGCAGTGTTAACAAATGTCATAAACTAAAGCATCTCGCCGAGGCCAGTTCAATCAGCGCAGCGCCAACAGCTGCACTTTAATCAGCAAATCAAAAGACGGAGTGATCCCGTTAACTGACAATCAGACGCATTATGATGATGACGGCTGTGGGTTTCAACAATTGCTCCCAGAATGCCCGCTGATGAGTCCCATAACTCGCGAGCCATATTCAAACCTTGATCTGAAAGAGGGCCTAACATGGGAACTAATGCCGTACAAGGAAAGCCCTGTTTTGGCAATGTTGTGTGTGAATGGTGTGCGTGCCAAGCTGTCTATTTTGAAGTCAGGTCAGGACAGGCCAGCACTTCAGGCCTCTCTTAGTCACTGTGAGTCAGAAGAATGTCCCGACAACAGACAGACAGGCATGGTTAACTGACAGCAGGTACAGGAACTGAATGGCAAGTGTGCTGAAAGACCAAAGTCACATGACAAATTGGACAGCAGACTTTTTCTAGAAAGGCAGACGTTGAACCAAAACAGTGAGGAAGATATCAAAACAACAGCACTGAAAAGACAAAAGCGAGACATATTTGCTTTTGTCTCTTCTGTCACAATGACGGCACAGTGCGCCATTGGCCACAGCGGCACATCTCTTTAACCGGCCGACCGGGTCATTGTTCTGTGTGGACCGACGTCTCTGATGTCACGTTCTCCTCCTTCCCGGTTACAAACAGTGAAACACTTGACCAGTTACACATAATGACCACCGAACCACAAACTCCAGCTGTGTCTGTGCTTGTTGCCGGGGGAAAACCAGAAATTTTAGAAGCTGAGTCACGTGTCCTTCAGGATCTTAGTGATGCATAATAAAGCAGAGGTTTCTTTCTTGAGTTCAGGTTAGTTTAGTTTAGTATACAGCAAAGCATTATACATGCCAGCTTCAATTAAGACACCACCAGTATTGGATTGTTTACACCCATTATGATTATACAAGCCATGACAGAAACCAGCTAAAATCATGGTAACACACATTTTACTCATAAATACTGCATGCGCATATGACCCTGTCAAACAACTATGCCTTTTTTTCCATTTACTTTAGGACACTGGCTTGTATACATTTAATTAGTTTAACGAAAAGCGGTTTATTTAGTCATAAATTTGGGCTGTCGTGGCGACTAGCGCTACAACATTTTGATTTATAGCCAGACAAAAACAACGCATAACATTTGACTGCCATTGGCTTCAAATACAGGGTGTGTTATTTTGCGAGCGAGCCCATGAAATTAGCTGGAGCTGCGGAACATTTTAAAGCTTTTATTTTATTCACTTAAAAAAGGGAAAGAGCGTATTAATGAACATTGGCATACATTACACGTGAAAAAGGGCCACAGTTGAGAGAAGGTGGCAATTTATGTCAACATAAAGATGAGTCAGTGACGCGTGCGTTGACGTGAAAATGATGCAGCGTTGACAAACGTGTGCTCCAAAAGTGATTCAAAGTCCCTGTGAAAGTGGAGGACCATGAAGTGGTCTTCATGGTAACAAGGACGCAGCAGGGACAGAACGCTGTATCCTCTCCTCTGTTCTCACTGCACACAGCTGTGCATAATTACTGGCAAGTATAAATGACCTTCTGTTATCACTGTGGGAAAAAGCTGGAACTGTACAATGCTACTGCATTGTGTTTCCAGGTTTAAATAAGCTTACAAAAATACATACAAAAGTGTCACTGATGTATGTTATATATACCCATTAGTGCTGTCAAACGATTAAAATATTGAAACGCGATTAATCGCATTAATGTCATCGTTAACTCGCGATTAATCGCATTAATGTCATTATTAACTCGCGATTAATCGCAATTAATCTCACATTTGTATCTATTTTAAATGTCCCTTGCTTTCTTTTTGTCCCATTATTTATTTATTTTTTCTCTCATTTTAATGCTCTTATCAACATAGAAGTGGATGGGCTTGCTTTATGCAAATGTTTTTTTTTTTATTGAGACAATATCTCTGTCCCCGTGCATATTTTGAGTTATTCCTCTTATTGTGAGAGCCGCACAATAATAAGAGGGGCTGTGTGTCACCCTGCTGTGAATTAAGTGTCGTTCTTCAACGCCGACGGAGTCCCGTGGTTTAATGTGTTGTTGCCGTAATGAGCTAATCCGAGCTAAAGGAGCTAGCGGTCTTCGGTGGTCTCCTTATCAAGGTTCGGGGGTCTGCCAGCTTGGTTGGTAACACTGCATACATCATTGCTTGGGGGGTGTCGAGAAATGATCCAGGCTGCGTTGGATACGGAGAGCCCGCTTGGAGACGGCAGAGACGCACAGCGCTCGCCATCCACTCAAAACGTAACGTTAGCCTACTCTTTGGCCGGCTCGCACGCCTGTTTTTCTGTTTCCAGTCTAGCTAGATCCGCTGTGGTGCTTGTAGTTTTTCTAACATTACTAGTAGTTGTAACAACACATAACTACAAAGTTTGCTCGGCCAAAAAGAACGTTAATCTCGCGATAAAAACAATTGTCACCGTTAAAATGGGTTTGCGTTAGCGCTGTTAATAACGCGCTGACAGCACTAATACCTACGCACAAAAATTTACAAATTGAATCTAAATTAAATAAAGCAGGCACAGCCATAATTATGTGAAAATATTGTGCCAACTGCAAGAATTAGCACAGACACAAGATTTTAATAGTTACTGGCGTTAACCCTTTAACACCTAAGGATCAAAATGTCCGTAAAAGGGCCAGAAACTTTGTGCTGAAACTTTGCCCATTTTCCAGAATAACTTTCGATATCTGGCATTTATTTACAATCCACTACATGTTAAAATAGTGTATTAACAACATATTCAAAGTAACATCTGTGTGACCTTTTGTCCTTAATTAAGACAAAAACTAAGTGTACAGGCATTTTTCCAACTCTCTCCTCTCTGCTGACAAAGACCTGCAACAATGCGAGTGAAATTACCGTATTAACCACACATTGGCTTTGACGTGCAACTTCTCAGCTTTCAGAAACCGTTGGAATTGTTCCTATTTTCGCGTAATTACGGTAATTGTCTGCGATGCGCTCGGTGTTAAAGGGTTAAAGGCATCCTGATAAATGCCTTCAGAGTGGTTTTTTGACTGAAACCAACAATAAAAACCTTTCCTGGAAAAAGTACTATTTGACTAGGTCAAAGTGGTCCACTTAATCTTTGTCAAACTGGGACATAAAAAAAAAAATAAAAAAAACCCATAAATGACTTTTACCCATTCCTCTGCTGACAGCAAAAGCCAAACAAATAATACAGAATTTGTCTTGGCTTAGCCCTTGTTAGCATGACAGTATAAGGTTGACTGGTCACACAATGACCCTCCGAGCGCTGCAACAAGTTTAATGACGTTAGAAAAAAAAAAGCATTAATTCTCCCCCACCAAAGGCGACAGCGGACAGATTATGTGCAGTTTGAGAATGTGTGTTGTGCACTGCACAGTCCAAGCATTCCTCACAGATAGATCAGACCACAGCAAATTACTTTTCACCATAGCTGCAGGGGGAATTTTTAACCAGAAGGGTTTCGCTATGATGTGCGACTCAGACGCTGAGAGGTCGGACGAGAAATGTTGAAAGGACAATACATATTTTACACTTCAAAGACGGTGTGCTTTACCATTTAAATAAACAGAAAAGGGAAAGTTACTAAAAAAGACATTAGATAAGTATTATTGTTATCTAAACAAAGGCACCTTTTGTTCCTTGGCACAGACAAAGAGCTATTCCGGTGTGCAGATTTGCACAGACAGCCCTTTAGGCCTTCAGAATTAAAAAAAAAAAAACACACACAAAAAAAAACCTGGCTTATTGCCCATGTGGGAGCAGCTTTATTCTAGCTGTCTGACAGGTAAATGCATAATGTGTAAAGGAATGTTTGTGTCTTTCACTTGCTATGCCTCTGTCTAATCCCCCTTTCAGTTCAGGCTTGAAAGAGCACTTTTTGTAGGTTCATCTTTAAGAAAAAAAAAACAACCCCTAAATGCTTGTCAAGTCTCCGCTCCTAAACGTGGATATGGAGCAGTTCATTGCTCCTTCCTTCACTCAGTAGCGCCGTCACACGCTCCATTAATGTTTTTCCTCCGTGCTCTTGTGCCTCTTGACTTCAACATTTTTAGATGTTTTCCTGTCATTTGTTATGATTGATTCTTGGTGTTAGACTTCATATATGGAGCTAGAAACTCTTCTTTGTTTCCTTGATCCTCACATTATAGTTGTTGCTGTTTTAAAACACTGACCTAGAAACTCCGTATTTTGCTCATCTTTGTTTCTGTCTTCCTACAGTTTTGTCCCACAACTTTGTTTTGAGCTGTCAAAAACTTTCTCACCTGCAGAACAAAACCTGATTGACTGATCTACATCGACAGATAGAATGCTGGGCCTGGTGGGAAACATTGTGCTCCAGCATGCAAAAACTTGTCACGATGCTCAATTATTTTATGAATCAATTTGTATGGCGTGACACTGATTTTATCCACTCCAATCTAACTGTACTTATAAAGGACTTTAAAGAAAAACAACAACAGCTGAAACAAAGTTGGATGTGAAAGATTAAATCCTGTATCACTGGATTATTATTGTTCAACTCTGTCACATCTGACACTAATTCAACAAGAAAGAGCGGAGTTTTAAGAAGCGGGGCAGCTTGTCTCATCACATCCTGCCGACACATCAAATTAAATGTTTTATATGCTGTGCTGTTTAAACATTAAAAATGTCATAGACTGCCCCTGAGCTGCAGAATTCCAGGAATACGCGTGGGACAAAGCTTCTTCACTGTCCTCCCTCACTAGAAATGAGAGAAAGCGCTGCCCTATGCTGAAAGACTAGATGGTTATCCTCCCAGAACAAGATGAACGCGGAGGAGAGGGAGGCTGGGAGAGCCGAGAGAAAGGCCACAGGGAGGCATGGAGGGTGCTGGCTTTTGCTGAAAGGGTAGATGGTTATCCCACCAACCACAGAGGGAGGGAGGAGGAGGAGAGTAGAAGAAGAAACACTAGAGACACTAGAGGCATTAGAGGAGGAAGACAGAGAGAGGGAACTGGCATCAACGCCCCATAATCATAATGATTTGTTTACATTTAAATAAACACTAGGTCATTTCCTTCCCGTATGAACATACTACCTGCCTGGTGTCCAGTCTTTAGATTTGAAAGAAACAATAAGCTGACATTTACTTGCCGTACGGTGGCTTAGTGGTTAGCGCTGGTAGTAGTTAGTACTGTTGCCTCACAGCAAGAAAGGGTTTGATTCCCAGTGTGCAGTTTGCATGTTCTCCCCGTGTCTGTGTTGGTTTCCTCCCACCCTCAGAACACGTCTCGCATTAGCCCTAATCAACCCTCCATCTGACCTCGTGATTTGTGCGTTAGTGACAGTGACAATAAAGATCCTTTCCTTTAACAGTTATCATTATCAACTGAAATGAAATTGAACCACGGCACATGTTTTGGCCACATTTCCCCTGATATTTGTATGAATGTTTACACAAAAGACGGAATATTCGACTATATGGGGGAGTGCGTGACTAGTATATCATTTTAAGTAAGCTCTAAAAGACAAAAGGAGACATAACGGTCATATGAGTGTAATGCGCTCTCATTTTGATTTAAACTCAGGCGGCTCAGCGTGCGAGCCAAAGCCTTCTTGGTCCCGTTGAATTCCTGAATATTTGATACACCTGCAAAACGCCCGAGTACCTCTGACATATAACTTTCACCGAATGTCTTATTAAAATACATGCTGCTCTCAAAATGATTCTCCCCCACATTATTCACAAGGAATGTAGTCCATTGTGCTGCACCTCCTCCTGCAGGAGACTTCCCCGCCACCTGTTCCTCCCACTCTTCCTCCTCTTCATCCAGCTGTGAGACAGCGTTATGAATGCTCTAAAGGCTATTGGACTTGTCATTGTGGACTGAAGCCAGAAGTCGGCTGACATCATGTAACCTTTCCCCGAATCACAGCCACCTACAAAGCCCACCATTGTACGGCCGAGCCTATACCCTCTACCCACACCCGTTACACCACCCAGATCCCTCTACAATGGCAGCACTTTTAATTAACTTCAAATCTGTCAGCTAGCACTAAGCTTGCCAAAGCAGACATGTCAGATCATGCCCCATTTGAACTTAACGAGGAGGTTTTTTTTTTGGTTCCCTCCTGAAAACTAACAGGAGAAAAAAGACCAACACAAAAACAAGCAGAAATTTGCACAAATAAGACACCACAAGATGGCTGCACTGCCATCTGTAACATGAACACCTTTGTGTAATTACACTACAGGTGTGCATGTGCATGCGTGCAGACATGTTGCCGAGGCATACAGTACATAGCTTCTACTTTCCTGGAATAGAGAGGGAGACCGTGTCTGACTGCTTAGTCCACCAAAAACCATACATTACAACGCAAGAAAGGGGCAATAATATAAATTTCACATTTTACAACAAGGTATGATGTTCATCTGTCTAAATGACTTCTCGTGTATAATTAAGCATGCGAGGGCTGTGTTTATGGGTAAACACAGAGATCAGAGGATGACAGTAGACACTGGTTTCTTATCTGCAAAGGAAGATGTGGACAGAGAGAACTATCTTTGCCTAACACAAAAAAAATCCCCATGTTTTTATTGATGTTTCGAGGTAAAGTTAAAAAAAGGCTGTGTGTGTGTATAGTTGCTAGCACTAAAAGTCTATTCTTAACCTTCATAGAATAAGTTGTTTTTATTGCCCATGTCACTGTCGGACAAAGTGCAATACAGTGATCTCGAAATCTCCTAATTTGCTGTCTCTTGAGATTCAAAATGGCTATAAAACCACTGACTGAACACCGTTGTCCCAAAAAGTACTGGGGCATGATGTGCACGGTTCTTTTCACCTGCAGCATTAAAGAGAAACCAAAGCAAAACAGACAGAGGAGAGATGTGGTGTTTCTTTTGCAGCATAGCAGTGTTGCTTCAGAGAGTATAGAGACACTGAGCATCAAAGCCTGAGCAAAGAAACAGGCAAAGAGAAAAGAGGAGGGTGCGATGCTGCAAGAAATAACAGCCAGTGGTTCTTACTGAGAATCTTTGCTTAGGAAAGAAAGAAAAGACAGGGGCGAGGTGAACGGTGAAAGGTAAAATAAATAAATAAATAAATAAATAAATAAAAATCAATGGTAAAGAGAGGGTTAAAGAAAGAGCTTGTCCTTTACCGTCAGCAAAAGGAAGATGGACTTGACAGCCTTATTAAGACTGTTCTCTCCAGACAGCACGATAGGTTCCCTTTATAGACTGCAATAATAACAACAGGGGCAGTCGCCACTTAACTGCCAGGGCAGATATCTGTATCACCAACATTGCTGCACTGCACAGCCATGGCCTTAAACGTGCTACAGGCTGCTTTAACTACAAGGACAGACGAGCTCATAAAAGTGGATATTCCCTGAACACACACACACACACACACACACACACAGCCTACAGTAACTACATACAGGCCACAGAAGCACCTAGAGGTGCAATAAAAAACCTTGAACCTCGACTGATTTTGTTTGCTAAACAAGGCAGGGATAATATAATTCCATCAAGACGACAGATCTCCGAAAGGACACGCAGTGACATGTGTGAAGTACATCCACCCGTCGCCCCTCTCTCTTGAGCTCACTACACTTGAAAAAGTGAGGAAAAAGTCCATTTCGCTTGGTACGGACTTGGTGTAAGTCGATGTGGCACGATGTGGCCGTCTGGGCCCCGCTGCTGTGTTTCACATCTGCAGATGAGTTCAGATGCCAGGAATGTGGCATGAGGATGTTTGTGGAGGGACGGTGGCCTTCCCAGTGAACTCAATTACAAGAGATAGGGATCTAGTCAATGAGTAAACAATGACTGCTCAGAGAACAACTGCAGTTGTATTGGAGGTCATGTTTATCTTCTTGCTCATTTATACCGTCATTTTTCACCTGATGTATTGTGAGGATGAAACCTTAAAGAGGATACTGTAACTGGTTTGTTTGTGACTTTATCATGACTCAATGATATGGAAATGTTTTCTAAACAATATAAAGTAAGCTGAAGATGGTCTTTTTCCGGCAATGTTTTGCTGCACAACTGCAAATACTTTTCTATGTACGTTTGTGGGGTTAAAATGAACAGCCGTGAACAGCTTGCCTTATACGAGGAGTGTCCAACATACAGCCCGCGGGGCCAGAACCGGCCCACCAGTGAGTCCAATCCGGCCCCCAAGATGGATTTGTGAAATATTACATTTTTCAGTTCCAGATACCTGTGGCTAAATGTTTTGTTGCCACTTGTCTTTCTCCAGAAATTTCAGGTTGTTCATAATATGTTTTGTCAAAAGATAATTAGACGTAAAACAACTGGGAAAATGTTGTTGTTCAAAGGTTATTATGTTATTATTTTACTGGTCTGACCCACTTTGTGCTGTGTGGCATGTGCCACGGCTGAAATGTTGTATTTCCAACAAAAAAAAACATAGACCAACACCAAAACAACTCAGTATTCCCTTATTTTTGTTCTGAGCATAAAACATTATGCATTGCATTACATTTAACTATACAAGTGCATTCAGGGGCAATGACCAAAAACAGCTTCTGTTGTAGGCAATTAGTGCAACACAGTTGAGCAAAGTACACTTGTAAATGCTAAATGAACCATAAACGGAAGAAATATCCATTTGTGTTTCATATATAATCACCCACAAGGGATTACATTTAAAATGCCCAAAGTGATTCGAAAGTGCAGGGCTTTTTGTTTTTACTCTGCCCTCTTTTTACACAGAAATGGTGGGAATTAACAATTCAATAAAACGCTCACGACAGTGGGCAGAAATAAAACAATAATCACATGATGAATATTATGTGAATATGAAAAGGAGTATTTATCGCGGTGTGATGGTGCATTCAGTGCTGCGGTCCACCAGACAGAGGGGTCTGGTTTGACATGACGCAAAAAGGATTATGTAGCAGGTGGATAGTCTGAAAGATTGAAGTGGCATCTGTAATAACTGCTCCATGTCATTTACAAAAGAAACCCGGAGGCTGCCACATAGAATAACATTCCATGCCTCGAATTGAGAGCGGCAAACTGAGAGAGAGAGAGAGAGAGTTAAGTGCTTTTAAAGAAGGTAAGAATACGGTGAGAGTGGTGGGCAGGGGAGTATTGCAGCTCGACAGTGACTGCTCCTCATTTGAAGGACTGGAGTGTTTCCTATAACAATGAAGCAGCATCCTTCGAGGGCTGTCAGAGACGCAGTTAGCCTCCATTTAAGTTTTACTGTGCAGCGACTGTAACCCTTTAGTGTTATTCATGCAAGACTGCACATCCACACATTTGTCAGCAGGCCTGGTCTGTGTGTACGATTTGGGATGTTCATTTTCATGTTGTTATTTCACCAATTGATCTGCTTTTATGATAGTATATATATATATATATATATATATATATATATGGTTCTCACTTTCTTAATTTTGTTTTGAATGCCTTTCTGATTTTTCTCCTAAGGATTTAATTATGCATTCCTTTATCTTTACCCTGAAAAGCACTTCAGGTTGTGGCTTGAAGTGTGCTCTTTACATACAATTATTATCATGGTGTCCATAATGATTTTGGTCTACGCACAGCCCCTGTGGCTTGTGGCCACAGCGTAAGAGCTGTCAAAGATATTGTTTCACTGACAGAAGTAGTAATCTGAAACAATGTTCTTATTAGAAGTAGCAATTAGCCACTTTCTAAATTTGACATTTCGTATATAAAAGGAATATGTTAATGAACTAGAAAATATAAACCAGGGATGTCAGAGGGGGCGATGTACAGAAAACTGTTCAGTAGCTTAAAATGATGAGAGCTATAATAACAATAATAACATTGACAGCTATAACTAAAACGTCAAACACGCTTATATGCACGTCGTTTAATGTTGAATGTAGAACATTTAATAATGCTATCATTACAAATGAATGTCTTATTGTATATTTCTAGTACATATATTTAGTATGATATTCTGTCATTATTCTGTGTTCAAAGTGCTGTAATATGATATTAAGTGGCGGGCCGCATGTAATCCATTGGCGGGCCGCATGTGGCCCAGGAGACGCCAATTTGACACTTCTGACATAAACCTTTTAATCCCTAAAACTGAGGCCAACATAACTAGAATTGAGGATATCCAGGTTCTAAGTCATATGGCTACACAGAACAAGATAATTGTTACATATTCATTTACTAATGCCTTGACCTGCAAGCTCACCCTTTAGCTCTAACCGCTAACCACCCAGCAGCAGATAACCACAGTGGTAAATGATTTAGATTCCCTTCACCTCAATGTCACAGCCCGGGCTGTTTTACCCGGACTGCCTCTCTCTGTGCCTCACAGGTCCACAAACACACACACACACACACAGGCATCTTTGCTGCAGACTAACGCAGAGTTGCTGAGCAGTGCGTCACTGCCACGGGTCACATCTACTACTCTGCTCCACATCCAAGCAGAATATAGCAACAATAAAAAGGAATGTGATATCATTAGCCTGTCACGGCACAAGAGATAACAATCAAGTCAGCCATACATAATTTAGGGCAGAGATGTGTTTGGAGAAGTAATTTGTGACAGATTTTAATTTAACAAGTACACTTCACTGGTACAAACTGAAATAACACTGCAAACACATGCATGCAAGCGCACACAAACACACACACACACACACACTTATGTAATGGTTCAGTCAGCAGCAACTCTGTGTCCAAGGCACAAACAAGAGCTTTTCGATGTCGCCCAAAATCAACAGGGTCAAGGCCTGAGAAACACGGACGGCCAACTTATATAACGACGGTGAGAGAAAAAAAAAAGAGGGGCCTTGTGATGAGCACCAGCAGCTGTGTTTAATCACCCAAACAAAGCCAAGAGAGATGTGAAGAGGGACATAAGAGCTGAAAGAAGGTGAGGAATGCTAGAGAGAGAGAGAGAGAGAGGGAGAGAGAGAGAGCGAGCTTGAGGGAAAAGGGTGAGACAGGATAGAAGTCCAAAAAAATGGAACTCCAAACTCATACCTCAAACATTGAGATTGATGAAAGGTTGGAACTATTATGAAGAAAAGGATGTTACACTGAGAGTTCATACCAATGACAGTCCTCAAATAAAACGTTGCAATATCGCAGTGAGCTGAATTAGCCCTCTGAAATCCAGACGTTTGTTGTTTCATATGACCTTTGCTTTACATAAGAGAAGAGGGTGGGGGGGGGGGGTGGGGGGGGTCTGCCATTACACCAGACCTATACTTTGTTTGGTGAACTCCATCCAGTCTGTTCAGGCCCAGTCATTCATCAGCAGACATCACATGACAGAACAGAGCTATGATTCATCCTGAGGTTCACAGTCACCTCTGCCCAACACGATTTGTGATGCAGTTTGACTGAGTGATGCCTCGAGCCCCAGGGCTGCACCTCGAGCTGCTGCAGGTGAAGCAGGGTGGGAGATGAGAAGAAGAGTCGCATACGGTGGATGTGTGGAAAAATAGAGGTCGCGTCAGGAGAGGAACACAAATATAATAAACTATGTGAGATATGGAAACTAATTCAGGATGATTGGTAAGTGAAAAGGACTAGAGGTGATGAATATTTATGTGTTGCTAAATTAGAAAGTGGTTTTTACCTCCAGTGAAAGTCCTGCACGTCGTCTCTGCCGCTGTCTTTAGCTCAGCAGGATGGAAGGAAGGCCATGAAAGATTTACAAAGAGGGCTTTTAGTTCACACCAGAGCTGCGTCTGATAATGTACTCTCAACACAAAATACAGGGAGAATCGGACCTTAGTCAAACTAAATGAGTGGAAGTTCACCAACACACTGATATATTTAACCCATTTTAAATATCTAAATAATACAAAACGCACATACAAGATGATTCAGTGTGACAGACTTCGAGATCGGAACTTTAAAGACGAAACATGAAGTCGGAGAAAAGCAAACATGTCTGCTGTTTGGACTTAAAAAATAAAAAAGTATGAAGGATATGGTTAAGAAGATGGAGCACCGGCTGAAGGTGAGAATTGTTTTTTGTACTATGTGATCATTAGAAACGAAGTTAAGTTTTATTCTCTGACCTTGCGCTGCCGTGGAGACATCAATACTGGGCTCTTTGCTTTATAAAAAAAAAAAGGTTACTGTCAATTTGTATAACCCCAAATTTTGCTCAGTGTCCTAGTCAGACTGCGGCCTTTAGAGGGAACATGTTTCTCCTTTAAATAAAACACAACAGCATCATTTGGGCACATAATCAGTTCAGCGTCTGCGTTTGTGGGAGCAGGCCAAATTGGAGCCCAAATCACTGTAGCATCCCTTTTTTTATCAAACACTCCAGTCAGTGATTGCAGCTGGAACACGTTGCTACAAAATGCAGCGCTTACTAAATCACTCAATTCATTTGGGGGTAAAATAACTTGTGTTGAACGGGGCGAGGAGGTTTCAGATTGAGGCAGAGAGCATTCCATGGTAAAATGCTATTGTCCTTTTTCCACATCTACTTATAACGTGACCTTAAATAAAGCATTCTCTCGCACTCTCTACTCTCTACACCCGGCACCAATGTGTACGACATTCAAAACTTGTGATCCTGCACAAGCCGGCAAGCTGTTACTGTAAATACCATGTCCTCAGTCACCTTGTCTTATTGAGTAACAGTCATGTAAACAAATGGAAACATTATGTAAAGCACGTCTGATGTGTGCCTATCATAATATGTAAGCAGAGACACTAGCACATTAGAGTAACACAGCAAGACGCGCACACTCTTTACACAGTATATATTTAAATAGACTTACTCAAACTTATCATAAGCATGAGAGACACATGAGGCAGCCAACCACGCACTAGGTTTGAGTTGGCAGAGTTCATTTGGAAGTTGTAAAGTATTCATGAGAGAAGACTCAGCAGGGGAAGAAGAAGACGAAGACGAAGACGAAGACGAAGAGATGAAAATAGCGAGGATGCTACGGAGGAATATAGCGAATAATGAGACAAAACCAAACAGTGATGAGCGGGCTGCAGTGTTGTGGCTGAGAAGCTAAATAAGTCACTGTCATTTCGACTTCATAAGCTCATGGCTCATGAGACCTCCTGGAAAGAAAAGAACACGGGGAAAAGTGGACAAAGGTATATAGCAAAAGAAAATCCCTGAGCTCATGTACAAGAGAGGAGTAAATCAGTATTCATGTATGCTTTTAATGTTCCTTTGCTTAACCTAGAACGAGATAGTGATTGCCCTTCTCAGTACAGCTGGAAATTCAAATTTACAGCTACAGTAACCTCTATGCAAAGCCAAACACAAGTCACTTTCTTTTTCTTTTCTTTTTTGAAAGTGTGCCTCTCTACCCATAAGTCCTTGTGATCCTCTGGTCATTCCCACTTCTCCATTTGCAGAGTCCTCCTAACTCCACGTCTAAATAGCTGTCCATGGTCAAGCCAAAGAAGCAAACCACCATGCACTACAGGGGCTTTCCTTCCCCACAAATAATGTTTGACAAGTGAAGTCACATAAGACCAGATCTCACTATCTAATTACACAAAAATGTGCCTTGAAAGCAGAAAAAAAAAATCCAACAGGAGCTGAAAGTTGAAGTGGACTAAGAGAGAGAAAGAGACAAGCGTTGCTTCACCACAAACTCGGAGAAAAGATAGAAAGGGGGGTTGCAGTCCACAGCTAGAAAAACTCATCTGGGTATTCTGCTGGAATACGTTATGTATAGGCGGACTTGGGATTTCTGTAAAAGCCACTTATACAGTGGAGATCCTGACAATGCACCCGATGGAAAGAAGACACGGTGTGGCATCACAGAGCACTGAGGCTAAAAAACTGTGCTTGCAGGGCTCCAGGAAGCCAATAAAACAACACAGGCTTTTCACTGTAATTACCTTAAAACTCGAGGAAAATGGAGATGGGAGACATTCAAAGTGAGTGTGAGAAAATAGCTTTTCCTCAAGAGGATTTTAAAGGCAACATAAAAGGGCACGGACCAGCAGGATCGCTGGTTCGTGATGGACAGGCAACCTGTCCAGGGTGTACCCCACCGTTTGCCCTATGTCAGCTGGGATTGGCACCAGCAGCCTCATGATGAATGAATGGGGGAAAAAAGGGCAGTACAAAATGTTACAGAATCCCCCCAAAAAATCATATATAACATCATTCATGTATTATATTATACATCATACATAAATATGGAGTCATGTAAAATCACAGATTGGGTACCAGAAACAAACTGGCACTGTTTTCCAAGAGCATCCCTAAGCATGCAGTCAATTTCACATGAAAAATGAATGAATTCACAAATTCCTCGTCAAGAGCAGATAGGGAAGGAATGAGAGCGATAAAGCCTCAAAGGCAGAAACAACAACAGAGAAAATATAATCAATGAAAACGAGTGTGAAACTCTTTGAAAAACAAATAATCTGCATTACCGAGTCACAGTTAAGCAAAGATGCTGCTACTGTCGAGAACCTTTTTCCCAAAAAGAAAGAAACTGTGTAAGACAGTGGGGATGTGATGATGTCAACTCCTCCGCATGCAAAGCATGAGAAGGGAACATGCTTTGAGTTTGGTGCAAATGATAGAGAACGATAACGAACAATGTTTACACCTCGGGTGGGAGAGGAGGAGTCGCTGGAGACAAAAGGAGATATTCACAAGTCTGAAAAACTCCTGGGAGCTCTGCTTCACACTCATACATACGCTAAAAGGAACGGTCCGGCTACTTCATCACTATTTTATTGTGTGCTACATTAATAACCTATTGTTGAAGAGAGAGGGGCCACTGTGGAAGAGTGCACAGAAATGACTGTTTACCAAAGGGAAGTGTGTAGTTGTGGAATATGTGTACGGCTGCATGTGTGTGTTCTATCTTTATTCTTTATAAATCTGTATTGTGTGCGGCAGGTGCCGGACACAGGCATTCAGCAGGCGAGACAACACATCACTGATTGTTATCATTCATGCCCGTCCTTTATTATACAAACCCTATCCCCCATCTCTTCAATTCCTATATATATATATATATATATATATATATATATATATATATATATATATATATATATATATATATATATACATTTGAGAGATATGAGCATGAAGGCTGCCTCCATCGCAGAATATCAATTCACATTTGCAATTAGCCTGGGTATCAAGACCTGGATCTGACCTGGAGGAAGTGCTCATGAAAAATGGCTGGGCTTCACAAAAGAAAAGTGTGTTCACAGTGTCGGCTCCACACTAACAATTCCATGCAGTGGCGGACATGACAAAGCATTTCTTGTCATCGTGCCCCAGAATCAGATGAGCCGAACACAGTGAAGGAAAATAGATCACAGTGGGAGCTGGAGGCTTTGTCTGCTGTGAGGTTAAATGGGAATGGAACTGTTGTGACACTATTATGTGCTGATTTAAAGACTGAATATAAAATGAATTAAAAAAATAAAAGAAGTAGGTAATCTAATTGGCCACACCTCCGTGACCTCTGTAATCTATTATGCTCTTAATCCATTCCCTGTTGGAAAACACTGGAGTGAGAGGTTGCCAAAGTTTCCAAAACATGGAAAGAAGAAGCTGTATTTATGTCATTACACCGTGTTCTTGTACATACGCATACATAACTGTGCCACGGCCTATTTTCACGAATAAAAATATGAAGAGAGGAGACAACAGGGCGATACTTACTGGCTGTAAAAACATTAAACATGATACAAATTCCCCTCACAAAGTGTATGAGAATCTAGGAAAGCGTAGAGCTTTAGGTGACCTTGGCAGAGGCTCAGGGAGGAAATGATCTACCTTCAGTGTTCACCAGAGAAACAAGAAACCAGACCTGTGAAAACAAACCCAAAACAAGCCACTTCTCTCTTAAAAAAAGACGTAACATTATGAAACAAATGGGATATGAACACTTACAAATCTACTGTATTTGAGACTGTTATATGTGCAGTAAATCATCCTGAATCCAGAAATGTATTATTGCTTTTTTGATGTGCTCATCTTCCTTTTTCCTTTTAGTGCCAGGACTTCAAACCAATATGTAAAATAGAACCAGACTCAAAGATTTCCCCTCTTTTAGTTTAAATATCTCTCTCACCAATAAAGAAAGACAGGATAAACTCTCCCTCCATCAGACTATCACTCAAACTCTGCTTTCACCTGCGTATGGGGAAAGGGACGGGTGGATGGTGGATGGAGGGAACGAGGTTGTGGACAGATCCAGCAAATGGAGCTGGGATCAAGCCCAAATAGTGATAGATGAGGTTTTAAACTAAACATCACGAAGCTACTGGTGAGGATCAGGAACTCCTAGAGAGGAAAAAAAGATCTAGATTTTCCTCTGTATTGCAAGTTTGAAGCAATGAGTAAACATTTTATATGTAACCTCATTTCACATCTGGTAATTGTATTACAAAAGGCAGGCAGTGATTTACTCCGAGACACAAAAGCATCACAGAGGTGATGGCTGGAGATCAGCTGCACCAAAAGCTTAGGAACGATCCCTTTGCCATTCAGTTGGATACAAATATAAATATGTGTCAGACATTATGTTTACCAATCAAACCACAACTGGCCTTAAAGTTGTATATCTTTGGTTCTTTGCTCGACAAGACTCTTGTTGAGCAAGGGAATGAACAGCTGTTTGAAGTGTCCATGGTGTTCAGACACACCTCGGTTGCATAACTTGTTCATTTGGCCCTATTTTCTATTTCTTTCACTCCATTTTTGGGTTTGTCCGCTCCCGTGGACTCTGCTGACTCTGTTGCCATAGCGCCACAGCCACAGGATTTCCCATCTGGGATGTGTCTTAGCCAGAAGAACGAAAGTCGCCCAACAAATACTTCACTCCACATGCTGTAGACAGTGTGTGCGTGTGTTGGTGCAGGGCGTCACCTTGTAAAATTCATACTACATGCCCTCACTTATTATGGTAGTGGGAACCTCCAGTTCGGGTCTGTACCATCTGTCGAGCAGTGGGGGGGGGGGTCACAGTGAGAGCTAAAGCCCGCTCCTTGTCACTTCAAATATTCACCTTGTCCACGGAGAGCACTGCTGGAGACGATATGAACCACAACAGCTTGGTGTGACACCAGAATTTACATAGCGGACAAAAGGGCAAACACAAATATTCTTGAAATCGTTCACACACATGTTTCAGCCCCTGGAAAGGAGTTTCTCACAATAGATTTAGAAGTCATGCAGAGTGCACATACATGACACACACACACACACACTCACACTCACACTCACACTCACACTCACACAGACACACAAATCTATCCATGGACACACTGAGGCCAACATCCAATGAGGGGAATAATTCTTTTTTGACATGTCCAATACTTATGAAGACAAAAGAGGAGCACCGACACGCGTGCACACAGGCACACACAACATGTACAAATGCACACACACATACACACACGCCTGTCGCAATGACATTGTAATCCCCTGTGGTGACAAAATAAGACTGGCCTATGCTGTCATCTCTGTGGCAGTGTGCGCTTGCCAAGGGAGGGCTGCATGTGTGAACTCCTACTCCTACTACTCCCATAGACAAGTGATGAGGAACCAAAGACAAGGGGAGCACAGGAAGTGAGAGGCAAGAGGGGAGGCAGCTAACCCACTTGTTGAAGTAGTACATCATATTCTAAAAGGCAAACACCAGTCACTCTCAGTCTTTAATTTCCCATCTTTCAGACACAGCCATCACTTGTTGGCATTGTGTCAAGTTAGTCATAGCGAAGAGAAGGGAGGAAAACAATATACCCAGATGCTGGGATACTGTAACAGAGACGGTATATAAAAATGGAGATTATTGGCACAATATCAGTATCGGCAGATGTTGGCTTTAAAATGGACTATCGGATAATGGCAAACACACCTACACTAGGCTTAATAGGCTGCTACCTCCTTGACTTCTATGCTGGCGCCCTCTACATCCATGTTTGGTTTTTTTTACATTCATTTATAAGGGCCGTTCTGCATGGAGTTTGTATGTTCTCCTCGTGTGTGTGTGTGTGGGGGGGGGGGGTTCTCCGCTTTCCTCCCAAAGTCCAAAAACAGACAATATAGGACTCTCTAAATTTGCCATAGGTGTGAGAGTGGATGGTTGTTTCTGTCCTGGTTGTGACCCCGGCTACCACCCTATGTAAGCTGAGACTGGCACAGCACCCCCCCATGACTCTCATGTGGAGGATAAAGCAGTGGAAAATGGATGGATGCAAATATTACACAAAATATTATGTTATTTTCACTATAGAAGAGAAATAAATTTGCGCAAGGAAAAACTTATATACATCAGTATTGGTTATCGGCCGAGGTGCAATGATATATCGGCACATGGGGATATCTGCAATATTGTGCATCTCTATTGTAGTCCACTGTTGTCTTTTTTCTTTTTTTTTGCAACTAGCAGAATCGCTCTCTGGTGGCTAACTGCTACGTCCATCCAACTTCCTGGGCCAATATGATATACAGTCTATGATTTGAAACTGTCCGCACTGAAGAAATCCATAGGCTGAGTACAGGGCAATTACACATGTTTGGACGGACTGGGTTTCCTCCCAGGTCCCATGAAAGCAGTTATGTAAGCCAATTGAGAAGATTTGTGTTTTTTAATAAGGAGGAGCAACGTTATTACCTTAACCAAATTCCCTCTTATTCTTTGTTCGTATAGGTTTTTCCAACATTACGTCTGCCAGTGAGCAGCACAGCATCTACACTAACCAAACAGACGAGGACATCCCAAGTTAGCGGTCCATCATCTCTCCCTCTCTCCCGCTCTACATCAAACACACTGTGGTCTGTTTCATGCTCCCCGCAGCCCATTATGGCTTAATGCTTCAAGAGGCTTCTTACTGACTTCAGCACTTTAACAACTCCAGCATATTCAGTTGGTCGGCAAGCACCCGTACACAAAGACACATGCATGCCAATAAACACATACAGCACACACAGCTACACATAAACAGTAACAGACAGGAGCCCCAGATGCCGGCGTTCACACGCCTCAAGCTGCAGCCCAGTGATGAGCCTGCCCTCTGTGATGCAGAAACAACTGTTGCATTAGCTTTAATCTGTTTGAAAGGGAAGACCTCAGATGTGTGGGGTCTTTATGGCGATATTAACCTTCAAATAAGCCTTAGCGCTCTTATCTCCAAGTCAGTTAATGAGTTCCATTCACGAGGCAGCAAGATGTAATTCAGCGTGATCAGTCACAAGTATATGGAAGAAGGAAGAGCGCGTCACTAGAAAAAGAATAGGGGGAAAATGCTACTTTATAGCAAATCCAGAAGCTCATCTCAACACACACACACACATAAAAGTATATAGTCACTAAAACCAGTTTGTATATCACAAATCAACAACTAACATGGAATATAATCTAAAAACAGAAAGCTTCCACATCAGCACTTGTATATTTCAATATGTTAAAGTGTGATGATTAGGTTAAATAATATAAGATGCATTAAAGATTTTAATATGTATAATTTAATGAGATTAAAAAAAGCTACCATGTAGAGTACAGTGCAGATTTATTTCAGGTGAGGAGCGAGTGGAATTTCACACTCAAAATCCGACAAATAAGAATTGTGATTACTGTACTTCGAGAAATAATCACTTGGAGACAAAGTTTTAAAGCAAACTCCCTCTTGTCTATAACACCTTTAACCTTCTGTTAAAGTACCGTTATGTCACTGAAGCAATAAGGGATACTTGTAAATGTCCCTCTGCTGATGAGATGTTCATGTGGGGACATTTGTGCACAGGGCTGCCCCTGCTGTTGTTTAATAGCCACTGATTTATGTATTAAAAGAGGCTTAAGCTGAGAGCTTTGATTTTAAAGGAAGGATCTAATTTACTCCCTAAGGGATAAAAAATAAAAATGTTTTCCAGGTACTGGTCATGTCCTTTGTCTTCCTTAAATCTGACTATGGATGCAACAATTAAAGATTTTAAAAACACGATTATTGTCTAAGACAATAAAACACTGTTGCCTGTTTTGTGATTATAATACAGCGTTATTTTTCAATTCCAATATGTTGTTTGTTAGGTGGAGTGTGCTTCTACATTGCACTGCAAGCGACACATTCATGTTTGATTCACTAAAGTACCAGCTCAGTGTTTCATTGAGCAACTTAGCTGTTATATAATGTCAGGTGGCAAAAAGCATTAAAAGGTTCTGCAGCTGCCACCTACGATGCTGGAGTGCGGTCAATAGTTCCCACGTAACTGACCTTTTTGCCACACGGCACTTTTAAGCTGGTTAACCAGACTTTCGTCACCCCTGCATTCTGCCCGTTGCACTAGCACTGAATTCCCTCACTGTACGAGAGTGTGGTTCATGGATTAAAAAAAAGTACTAAAATCAGAGTCTTTGCTGTTAAATAACAATTTAAACAACGGTTTATGGTAAAAACGATTATTGGTTGCATCCCTGTATGTATGGTGATGGAAAAAATATGATGTGAAATAAGAGATGACAATAATGTGAACATGTTTGGGGTTTTTTTCATTCCTAACTGTCATGAGTATATATCCCTGAGGGAAACATAATTATATATGTTACATAGTGTTGGGCAAATGGCAGCTGGTGGTAAATATAGAGATACAGTACTGTACATTGGTACATATTTTAACTGTAGACCATAAAAAAACACATGTTGATGCCAAGTATCAGGATCACACAGGGTCTGCTGTATAGGCTATAATAGAAGGCATGATTGTTGGAGTATTGGTGTTCATTTTGCAGCTTCTGTCTGACAAACCATCTGTGTGACTCCCATCTCCATTTAACCTCTGGCTGAAAATTGGTGCAAGGGCGTCAAACACATTAGCAGCCATTATCTAATCATTACATTCAGTCAAATAGGTGAGACTTACAGTGGGAGATTTTCTACTCACTGTGTAAAATGCCTATAGTGCTGCCGTACACAGCTCAAGACTAGATCTAAATTCTCAGTCAAGCGCCTGGGTTTAAGCAAAAATACCCATACTTTTATTTTCGCTGCAGGCAGCCATACTGATCAACCCATTTTTCCAGCCACAAGCCAGGCTTTAGTCAACAACAGTTCCTAGCAGGCCTGGTAAGCAACAATCCCACTGTATCATTACCCAAACACTGGTTAGAGATGACACTTCAGAGCTCCGAGCAGCTCACAGTCGGCCTGTAGCAACGGGCAATCAACAACAACACGGGAACAGCATGGGAAAGCCAAAGCCATACCAAAAATGTTACCAGCCTTCCTGCAGATGTGTCATGCAGCTTGTCTCTTTGTACAGGCTGATACTGTATGACATTCAGCAACTAACACTCATTGGCTGCCAGCTGCTTTCAAAGAGAGCCTGGCGCCTCTCTCTGTAAGAGCGAGAAACAGAGAGAAGAAAAATGTCATCCCCTGAAATGCGAAATAGATAAGTCATCAAGGCTGTAATGATGGCGTGCAACGGGGAGGGGGCAGAGCAGGGAAGAGTCAGATGAGACTCATAAAAAAAATCAATCATCCATTTTTGGTCAACCCCCCCCCCCCCCACACACACACACACACACACACCCCAACCCAAAAAATATCCTGAACTGATTAAGCTCAACAGCGTTAAATTAGAATCATCACACTCTTACTTCAAAAGCATCGTTCAGTTAAGTACATTTGTGGGTTATTTGCTCTTCATTTCTGCTCAACTGGTGCTGCTTTCATGGTCCAGTAAACTCTGCTTATATGCAATGATAAAAAAAACCCACCTTGCCTTTAATTCATTACCAATAAGAAAACAATATCTAGGAGACAATAATATGGAAAGAGTGCGTTTAGCTGGTTGGAGACGATATAAAAGTATAACAAATTGTATTAAAATCTCAATATCTTTGGATTCAATAGAACAAAAATAAATGGCATTAGGCATCCACCGTGCATACATTGCTAAGATTTTTTTTTTTTTATTGAATGTGATGATTCTAGACGTCTAACACTGGGGCTGAGCTGTTTTGTGTACCACAGAGTTTTTCCCTCGCTCATTGTGCAGCGGCACTGAAAAGAATCTGAAAGTGCAACGGCTAGACATCATTTTCATTTCAGCTCTTTCATCATCTCAGGCTTAACCTGGGTGACGTGACCTTGAGTCACCCAGGTTGAGTTGATCGAGCCTCCGTGTCCCAGCAGGAAATATTCCTCTGCAAATGTCATGGATCATCCACAACATTCAGGTGCGTCCATTAAAGCTTTCATATTTCACTGTGGTGTTTTAAAATAAATAAATAAATCACAGATTTAAGCACACAAACGAGACGGGGACGCGGCAGAAATAATCTGTCTCTACCTCTACATAATCTCTCTTTGCATCATCATTTCTTTTTCTATCTCTTCCTAAGCCTCAGTTACACTCCCTTACTTTCTCTCACTCTCTCTCTCTCTCTCTCTCTCAGCGAGAACACATTTCAAACCGGTGTCAATACACGCGGCCTTAAGTAAGCTTCACATCATCGATTGAAACAAGAGGAATCAGTGGTGTCATGAAAAGACAGATTTGCTCTTTAAAGCATTATGGATTGCAGACATTTGGAAGAAGAAGAAGAAGAAGAGGGTTCCAAGGGGACCAACGCCGGGCGTTAATTCTGTCAAATGATTTATTCCGAGTGGTCAATCAGTGAAATGAGAAGTGTCCGGTTACGACTTGGCCTTCACTGCCTTATGATGTATGTGCGATGACATGGGCTAACAGTTTCATCACATTACCGCCCCACCTTCAAATCTCATAATCTCTCCCATCCTATCCGTGTAATCATGAGGAATGATCTGGAGTATATTATGCTCGGATATCAAGTTCCTCAAAGACTCTCGCGGCTCAAAACTATTCAAAAATAAAGAAGTTAATCAACAGAAACGCGCCTGAAATGTGTACGTTTAGACGCACATGACGTACTATTTCGGTCAAGACGCTGTCTGGATCTGAGCCGTGCTGTGTGAGAGCCCGTGTGCTATCAGAAAATAGAGTGGTTTCTACTTAAAGTTTATCTTCAGTGTGTGACCTTTGGGCGAACACTGCATAAAGTCACCCTTGTATGCCTCAGTCCCATTCAGCCCGTACTAATGAATAAACATTGGCGTCTACACAGGGAAGAGGAGTTTATCTGCCGTCATGGTGGTGCAGCCACATTAAATACATTAAAAAGGTGGCTGGTGCACAGTCTACGGGAAAAAGAAATGATCAGGTTGGGAATCAGTGAGCAGTGTAAAGTAGGGATTGATGAACAAAAAAAAAAAAAATCAAATAAACATTATGCAAATACATACTAATTTCTTAGTTTTAAGTGCTGCTGTCTATGTTTGGAAAATAACATATCCTATTCACTCTTGGGACAGTTGAATAAAAAGTGGATTTGGAATTTGAGTTTCTTTGAATTCTGTCCACAGGGGTGTGATTGTTGGCGCACGCACAGTCACAGTTTCCCCGATTTGTCCATGCATGCACAAAACATAAACTGTCGAACCTGAAATTGCAGTAAACTGCATGCATTTCTGTGCGAGTCTCTGCATGGTCACATGTGTGTGAGAGAAAAGCAGTGAACCAAATTCCAGGGAAGGAACACATGTGATGTTCTATTAACTGTAGAGGAGCTTGTGACTGTCTGACATCAGACCTTGATTGACACCGAGAGCAAACATCACATTTGCGTGGTTCCAGCACATGATCAAGTGACCGGGGCCAGCAGAAGAATCCTTTGCAACATGTTTCAGACATCAACCTAAGGGAGAGATCTGAGGAAGAAGCAGCTGCTTCATTTAGATTGACAGGAAAAGTGATAGGAAAACAAAGCAAGGCGCTGAACCTGCATCTGTTTCCAAGAACGTGTCAATTGTGAGAAGATTTGAAAAGGATTTTCTCTCATTTGCAATCAGTGATGAAGAAGCCAGGTTGTCTGACTCACGTCTGAACTGTTTTCAAAGCAGCGTTTGATCTACAGAGTCAGACAGACAAGAGTTAGAGTTCCTCGCCATGTGACGTGAAAGGAGTGTGTCTACAGGTTTAAAAGCTATCAAGTCAGATGACTCATCCACACTGAATAAAAACGTCAAACCAATAATCATTTATTCATGTGGGATAAAATAGAAGCTACACACCAATGACTGGATTCAATAAATGATATTGCCACTGCAGGTGCAGGTGTGACACCAAAGTAGACATGGCAGAAAGATGTCCATCCTCTGTGGCAACGAGTTTAACTGTGATGTGAAGTGTAGCCCTGTATTGTATATAATATACACTATAGATGTGTGGGCAATTTTACACAATGAGTGTATTCAGACAAATGAACACTGACTTTGCAGATGCGGCAGGATGAGAGAGAGAGGAGCTTACCTGAGATTTCAAACTGAGGGACGCCGTCAAGAGGGAAGCCTTTCCCGTTGTAAAACTGTCTGATATCCGAACAACTCCTGGCTTTGCTGGTGCCTTTGTCCCCACAGGCTGGTGCCGTCAGAGAGCACAGTGCCAGAGCCGCTATGATGAATGAATCCATCCCAGCTGACGGCGCAATGTGGACCAAGGAAAGTGCAAATCCGACCAAGAGACGATGAGGCTGTGTTGAATCCTGGATGGAGCAGGGGGGGGGACTGACTATTAGATGAGTGTCAAACAGTGGGGCTGAGTGTTGCTGCTGCTGCTGCTGCTGCTGCTGTGCGTAAAATATCCTCCACCTTCCTCTCGCCTTCCTGCCCTTTGAGTGCGTCTGCGGAGTGTAAGTGGCTGCTCTCTGCGCACTGCTGCTCGGCACAGGAGCGACTCCTCACAGCGCAGAGGTCCCTTCACTTGCCGGTCCTCTGTGGTCAAGACAAGACTATTTCTATACGGTTATGTATTTGCCCCAGATAACTCTGCGTATCCTTTCGCGCCACACTCAAGCACAGACTCCCCTGTCTCATATATCCACTGATGGGGTTTTTGTGTGGTGGGTTGGTTTTTTTTTGCCTAAAGGGAGAAGACAAGCACAAGGTGGAAAGATTTGGGTTAAAGCTTAAATAATGAAAGTCGTGTCAGAAAATAGTGTTGCGCGCTGCAGACGCTGCGCAGCCTGGTTCTGTCGCCGCCGCGTGCGCCTACCGGCAGTGACGGTCCGGAGGGAGCTGAAGAAAGAAGTGCGCTCAGGCTGCTGCTACTGCAGCTCATTCCCTGCTCAGGCTTTTTCTAAACGATGCCAATGCTGCCTGCCACCACTGTGTGGAGAGAGGAGGCGGCGAGGGAGGGAGGAAGGGAGGGAGGGAGGGAGGGAGGAGAGAGCAACGAGGTTTCACGTTCCTTCCGTTGTTCCCGTTTATATTCTGCCTCCTTTAAAAATTATTTGTAGACATGCTTCACAAGAAATGACCGTGACGTTCGCGGCTCTGGAAACATCTGGGGTTTTTTCAACGTGCAACGCCAAAAAGGACTCACTGTTTTCCGTCTGCTTCTCAGGGCAGGAATGTGGCACTCCAGCTTGATCTCCACCAGCCAGGTGTCACGCAGGTGAACTGTGGGCGTGTCCACAACCTCCCCAAGGTAACCACCCACCCACCCGAAAGTACCTGCAGCACACACATGCGGCATTATCACTCCTCAAGGTGCAATTAAAGGCCCAACAAGCCAGTGCCTGCCCAGCGCCTCTCCCGGTTTACCTGTCACCTGCTGAATGCCTTCTTTATCTGAGTGTCTGTGAGTGTGTGTTGGCGAATTACAGGAGCATGAAATGTTCTCAAATAATCGCAGGCTTGACTGAGTCCAGAGAAAACAGATGATGAGAAACATGTGCTATACGCTCACCTTCAGTAGGACATACGTTTCTACTTGTGCCGTTTTATCCATTCAACCGCTCTCTGCTCTTTGTTTAATATGCCACAATGTGAGCTTTTCCCATAAGAGCTTTCCTCCCCCTGATTTTCGTCTTGCATCACCAAAAGGAAATTGTTTATAAAGTAGACTATTACTTGGAAGTTTTTCCAATTTATTCTTTGCTTTTGTTCGGTATCAGTAATTTCCGTTTCCCAGCTCCCAGATCCAGCCTCATCATTGCCAGTGGCAGTTGAATACCCATAGTGTATAATTAATGATTTTTGTTTTATTATGTGAGAGGAAAAGAAGTGCCTTCAGTTCCTGCTGATTTTAAACCCAGGGAACAACTGTGTTTAAACTTCTTAAGCTGTAATAGGTGAGACGCTTACACTATTAGGGCTGTCACACTGGTAAGCACCTCCAGGGTTATCATTCGGAACCTCAATGCTTTCAGTGAACCAGCCCATGTTCACACAAGTTAAAGGAATACTTCACCGATTTCTGTTTAGCTTTGTATTACTATAGTATTTTTGAAAAAAACCTCAGTTGAGAAATATCTTCATTCTTTTCTTTGTTACGTGTCCACCAGTGACACTTGGTCTTGTTAGCATAACTGTTAGTAAAGATGGCGGACACTGTTTACATTCTGGGAATGAGGTCCCGCCCCCCCTACGAGTGGGTCTAAAAAGTGCGGAATTAGCGTTGCAGTTTCAAGCCTCGGACTCGACTCAGGGGAAACTGAGGTTGGTAAGCGCAATTTTTCAAAAATACTACCCCTATTCTAGTTACATGTCATTTAGCAGACGCTTTTATCCAAAGTGACTTACAATGGAATTGAGTACAATCAGCCAGGGGTGGAGTCTAACTTGCGACCATTGCGACCATGATGTCTTTCACACACAGGGTCCCGGTCTTAACCACTGAGCCACTCCACGCCGCCTTTGTATCTAGTGATACAAAGCTAAATGCAAATCGGTGAAGTATTGCACAATGTTAGCCAACAACTTTACAGTGGCAAGATTACAGGATTAGTAAAGCCCTCGGTCAGGCTTGCTTTTCGAGAACAGTGCATTTACTTGGTAGGTTGGGTGTGCGCTCTGCCGTGTCCGCAAGATACGTAGCATGGTAGGTAGCATGGCGTTGTACCGGTGTGCCAACAACAATGGCGTCATCGAGCGTGACACAACACAACACAAAGCAGCTTGTTTTTCTTTCCTGCTCCGTTTGCGGCTGTTTATCTCAACAAGACGTCAAGCTTTGTGCGAGAATAGACTGCGGGTGTTGAAGAAACAAGGGTCGCAAGGGAGTGACACTTTTCTGTCGTCCAATCATCTGATTGTCCACTACCGTAACGTACCATTACTCTGCTGCCCCAAGGGAAGGGTACCAATGATGGTTGGGGCTGGTTATTTTGGTAGTATTCCTAATTGAATAAGTACCGTACCATATAGAACCAAACTATTCCACTCGTCGGAAACAAGGCTTTAGTTTTTGTGACCTGGAATCCAAGGATTCTTAAATTGCCACCAAACATTTTGTCCCTTCTGGAAAACCATTTTCGCCTTTTTTGTCCTTCCTTCATCCGCTCGTCTGCAGCCTACATACAGTGACACACCCACTGATGACATAATGGCTCACAAGCAAAAAACAAACAAAACAAGTGTGTTATTCAGATATTCAGTTGTCACACCTAAAATAAATTCCCTCTGCTCATCACTCTGTATGAAATCAAATCGGATGGGTTTTGAAGGTGTCAGTCCAGTGGGAGATGCCTTTTTAAGGACCGCTTGCCAAATAAATGCCACTGCACATTATTGCAATGACATGAGGGAAAAACTCAGCGTGCAGCCAGAAATAACCGCCCGTCACACAACAAATAGACCAAAAAAAAAAGAAGAGAGCCACGGCCATTGCAGTTATTTACAGTGCCCAAATTGTTCTATTTCTGAAGGCAGACATTGTTTATGAATACATTAAGAAACATTCGTCTATAATTAGTCTGCTCCTTGTGACTGGGTGAGCAATTTGTTGTTACTGCACATCAGAAACGATTGTGATTTACACGTTCATTCTGCCATGTCAAGTGTCGGGAAAAGTTGCCGCCTCTGCATGTTTGCTGTGTCAAAATCTGGCAACGGCTTAGCTCTGCAGTCACACTGCTAAAGTTGGGAATTGTGTAACTGTGCCACAAGGCAGATGTAAACCCCTTTCTAATTATGTGTAATACCATTGCTTCACTTTTCCCGTTGCCAGAGGGGAATACCGGGCAGAGTTAAGCACATGTGGTCAGAGGTTAATAAGTCTGCTGGAACTCAAAGTGTGTGTATGTGTGTGATAATGTGTATGTCTGTATGGATGACCTTTCATGTGTTGTGTGTGTGTGTTTGTGTGTTGTGTGAGTTTATGTGTCTGACTGTGTCCCATATGTGGCCATAGGTCAGCTGGGACCAAAAAACTGATTGGCCATCCACTGTCTGGTATGGAGATCATGTAATTAACGCCCAGTAAAGCTACAGAGCAGCCATGTTTTCTTCAGGCAGCGTCCCATTGAAGTTTTATTGGCCCTGACCATGAAAGGCCTTCTAATGAGGAGCAGGATGCTGGGGGAAGTTTCGGGAGACCGGGGAGAGCAAAGGAGGGGCAGCAGAATGGCGAGGAAAGAATGGGGTGAGGAGAGGCTGTGCAACTGTCAGTCGACTGTACATGTACAGCAATTATGTGGTGAGCATTCTCAGGGAGAGGGTTTTTTGTTTTTGGGTGAAAATTACACGGCAACTGCACAAGAAACGCTGCACATGTTAGACTGCGTCATTGCTTTGGGAACACTTGCACTTGATTCAGAAGTAGAGGAATTGTAATTCCCTCTAAATGTTTTATGGACTTGAGAACTTGTCTTGGCACGGAAAATCTTCATGTCAGATCCACAGTCCATGCTCCACTCTGTGCACACATACAGTACATGTGGTCCAACCCCAGCATAGCCAAAATGCAGTTTTGTCAGATCTGTTAAACCTAATTGTCGCTGCTTTTCCTGTTCTTTGTCTTTGTCACTGCAACACAACTGCACATGAAGTGGCGTGTGTGTGATTCACACCACTTCACTGAGGATTCGGCAACGTCAGCCTCACTTCTGTGTCTTTCACAAGTTTGTCTGCCATCGGATAAGTACAAAGAAAAATATATGATCTTCCAAGTGTTTTCTCTGTGGTATTTACAGATGTTCTCCTCGTATTTATAGAGCAGCTACAGATTTGTGATGGTCATAAACACCTACATCTATACACACACAGGTCAACTAGTTTTGAGCAGTTTTCAAATGCAAAAGTACACAGAGCTACAGTTTAATAAATAAATGAATGACATATAGCAAGATCTAATAATTAAAAATGTCCCCTTTTCTCCGCATACCTTTGAAGGACTCACACTGATGTCCATTCATTTGTGCAGCCTTAACCATAAACTAACTCTAATCAATCCTAACCACAATTTAAATCAACTAAAATTGAATGCGTTCTTCACAAATGAGGTTCCACTTTATTAGGGCCAGGTTTTGGTCTCCATGGGGACGACCGGTCCTGACAAGGTCAGCATTTATGCTAGAAAAGGTCAGATTATCAGAAATACACACAGTGTTCCTTACAAATAAGTGATGCAGTAGAAGCAGCATGTTTGGCCGGTGTACTGGGCTCATTCCCAGGCCTCTGCAGGGTTTCTATGTAAATATAAAGCTTGGAGTGTGTCGTCTCCTTAAATCTGCTCTCCCTCCTCACTGATAGCATGGAAACGTCAGTTCTGCCCCGTCTCTGCATTTCATTGAAGCCATTAGCTTGACTTCGGCGTTTACTCGAGTGTGTACGCAGTCATCAGCACTGTTGCGTCACTTTCTCTTCGTTCTCTCATTATATTTCAGTTTGTCTCATTTCTATTTCCTCTGGTCTGGTCTCTTTTCTCTCCTCAGGACCAGTGAGAACGCCGCTGTACGCTCATGCCCTCGTCCCCCGCCTGTTGAAATGCAGTCATGCATGTAACGAAACTTGCCTCCACGCCACGCTCGCCCTTTCTTGCCTTCTTCACTGCCATTTTGCAAAGCTACATCATACCTTCATCACTTTTTCTAATCCGGCGTCTGCCTGTGCAAACAGTCGGTCTGCATATATCCACACACACTGAGCCCTTCCCGGTTTCAAGAGACAGTCGACGACAGAGACGAGAGATATTTCGCTGATAAGTAAGTGTTACAGAGAAAAATTAGAAGTGGTGAAGAAAAAGAGGGGAGGTGGTGAGCGGGGGCTATAGTATGAGGCAAGGTAAAGGGGGAAAAGGTGATGATGGAAGTTGTCACCAAGTGCAGAGAATGAAGTGGGTGAAATAAAATATAAAAGTTAGTTTAAGAAAAAGGGGGGAGGGGGGTCAGAATTAAGTGACAACTGATGGGCAACATGGTCCGGTGCTTGGATTCTGGATGTAGAAATCTTCCTGTGGTGCTTTTGTGTGTCTCTATGGGCATTCTGGCACTTCCCTTACTCAGTAATCACAGCACATTCCAGCCACTTTTTTTTTTTTTTTTTTTGGTACACCTTTCAACATAATGAAGTCCAGTGTTAAAACTCTACAAACAACTTAGCTGGGAATTATAAAAGCACTGTGGAGTGGGTGGCAGGAAGGCTCACCGAAAAACCACTTAAACCCGAACACATTTAAATAAAATATATTTTAAAGAATTGCAGTCAGCAAAGGAGGAAGGGAAAGAACACATCTCATTCATGTGGCAATATTAAACGAGGACAGTACTGAATAAAGCACTTATCGTACACAATGGCACACTATAGCACTATCTTGCAAAGGTGTCTCCTCGTTCCTGCACCACCTTTATCTGATTTTCTCTTTTTCATTTACTTACATTCTGTTCTTTTATGAATATTTCACCTTTGTAACGGGATGCAAAGAGAGAATGAATAAAAAAAATAATTTAAAAAAGCGTCATTATGACTTACTCATGCACCTTGTTAACTGGGTGTTAATATGAAGATAAAGATAAATACTTCTTTATTTATTTACTTCATGTCAGGTGGGATAGTCGACGGTGACCCGAGTGTCAGAACAGAAATTGAAGACGTTATTTCAATGAATGCAAAAATGGTCCAGCGTCAACAAACCTGTAATCTCTTCATGTTGTATATGCGGTAGATCTTCATCCACATCGTCGTCCACATCGGTCTTTGAAACAGCAGGAGGCAACATCTCTGTTTGGTTCTCAGCCCCCTACGAAGAGTCCTTCGTTATTTTTACCGCCGTCGCTTCAGAATATCTACACATTCCTTCAACATTAATCAGCCTCGCTGAAGCACTTTATCACATTACTCCTCCTCACATTCTCCAATTTGTTTTTAATGAGAAAGTTTGCATGAAAAGTAGACGTACAAGTGCTGACTCAGGTTTGACACTCATTGTTCCTTTTATTTATTTATTTATTTTTCTTAAACACTGACACGAGCTGTCTGTATTTTTCTTTCTTTACTGTTTTTTCTGTTTCTCGTTGACACTGGTATGGTTCCGTTTAAGTCTTTCCCCTCTCCTCACTGTGTGTGATCAGAGTGGAGCTGCTAATGGGAATTGCCACTTACACCGAGGATTCTGTCAGCATTGATGAGAAAACAAATCTCGCCTGTAAATCTGTCTCACAAACAGTCTGTCTTTGTTTAGGTTTCAAATGAGGCTGTAATGCTGAGTGTACGCTTCTCTGGATGCCTCGTCGCGGATGAGAAACACCCCTTTAAGTGGAGCGGGATTTACACCAGTAAATGGGAGAAAGGTGCCGCATGTAGCATGTAACGTTGTGATCAGTGGCGCATATGTGCGTGTATTACAAGGTGCCGTCTGTACACAGAGATAAATGATAGACTAACTCATGTTGTGAAGGAAAAGTCGAATAAATGCATGTCTATAATATAATTTCCATACTATTTTAAGTATCATTTGATGAGGAGAACAACTAGGATTGATATCTAAAGCCAAGGCAAATATGTTTTACTTAAAACTGATTCTTACACATCATCTGAAAAGCCGCCAGTCTCTTTGACCAAAAGAGCCTTCTTTATTTTCAGTTACAAATTTATTTTTATCAGCCTCAAATTAGAAGACACCCTCGATTGTTGGAAGGATCAGATTAGGACCCAAATCTGGCCAGTTATCCTGTAGTGTGGGGTCGATTGTGATTATCAATGATGAAAATAACCCTTAAGTGTTGACGTGGTCACCCCTTAAATGATGGCTACAGTAGATGGTTGATAGCCATTAAAGTTTAAGAAAATAGACTCCTGCTAATTCCAGAGACTTCATGTTGACATAGACTCTAGTATCAGTTATACTTAAATTAGTCATTTGTTAACATTCAGGAAACATTAAACCAGAGTTAAATAATCTCAAATGTCTGACTGTCTGGTTGCTGCTTAATCCACTGTGTAGACAAGGCAGGCTGGGTGTATCCCCATGGAGGCTAATGCTACCGTTAAGCTCCTCCACAATGTAGGCCCACTGCCTTATAAAACTTTTATTTTTATACCTTATATACAGCATATGTGATATAGCATGTCAATCTGTCATTTAAGTGTGTTATTGTGCAGCATAGTATTGGATTTGATGCTGTTTTTTTTTTTTTAATTAAAATAAATGTTATTATTACTTAACTTAACAACTTCCCCATGTTCATGTAGGATGGTGCACGGTCAAAATAAGCAAAAATGCACCGGTAGTGGTTTAGTGTCATCAGTGTAATCCATATGCAGTCACATATGTCCGGCCCGTGTTGTTAGTATGACGGGCACATGCGGGTGAGGACGTAGTGGCCTTGCAGCATTGATTGCGACTCCCTCCCCTCGTGCTCAGCGGGATCGCCAGCGGGGGTCGCTGAATTTGTAATCAGAGCCAATCAATGATGCTCCCGTCTACCAAAAAATGTTTATTCATCCTGGGTCACACACATGTGACTGACATGCTCTCACACACACAGTCCAACAATTCGCCTACTCAACAAGCATCCTCTAAATGCTGAGATCATGTTGAGCATGGGGTGTTAGCCAGATATTCAGTGATGGGAAGATGCTGACAGACAGAAGACAACCGTACAGGGATCATGTCGGGGATTGAGTGAATTCACTTGCAACCTGATGGGGACGGAAAGAGAGGTGGACGGGTACCCGAAGGGAGCAATGGAACATTCACACCAGAGCACATACATCTCTGGGACATAAGAAATGAGGCTGCCTGTAGCATGCTAAGCAGAGTGAGTCTTGGACACACATACACACACACACACACACAGACCACAAACTTCTCCTCAATCGCGCCTCACATCAGTGCAGAGTTCACCAGTCTAATTGCAATGAAGGCTCTCATGCTAGTGGGGCACATTTCTCTCCGGCTGGCCATTGTCGTGTGGTAACATAGTTAAACAGCCAGACGCCCCCCCCCCCCCACACACACACACACCCCCTGCATCTCCTTATCAAGATGCATTCTTTCTAATGACAGCTCCACTGAACATGCTGTGTGCATGCTCTGTGAGTCGCAACTCTACGTACATCATGTAGTTATGACCGTGAGAAGCCGGATTTATCTTCATAGTGACAGGGAAAAATAAAAACGCAGGGAAAAACTGGGAAAACTTTTTTCCTCTCACTTCGAGTTGCTTGTAAAAAGGTCTCACCCAGCTCTCCAGTTCTGTGGGGTGTGGTGTGATTTTTTGGTTCAGAATAAAGGCAGAATACGTTAGCACTGTGGGATCTGAGATAACTGCACTGTCGCGTTATTCACCAAGATCTCCAAGAAGAAGCTGCCTGCTAAGCAAAATATAAAACTTTGAGAAAACATTAAAGTGTTTATGCATGAGGGCTTTGCACATGTATGTTTTTTATGTTCCTTCACTCGACAAATTACAATAATATTAAAGGCGAGTGTCTCCAAATGTTGTTCCCCTGCTCTCTGTCTGCAGTGAGGCTAATCAGTGAAAAGGAGAAATCCAGCAAATGTTTCCCGTGGATTGTGGATTTGATGACTGCCGCGAGAGTCTCGATTGCTCCGTCACATCAGAAATGTCTGTAATTGGGTTCAATTAGTCAGCTCAACAGCTCGTCGAGCACGATAGCTGATCGGCCAACAGCGCATCGGTGACAGAAGACCTGGCGGTGACAACTTTGAAAAGAGGGAAATGGATCAGTTGAAACTCAAGAAGAAGCTGCGGTTAGCAGGAGCCACAGGTCCCCTTTGTCTCACTCAGTTCAGTCCATCTGTCAAAAAAGCTATTTCCAGTGCCTCCCTCCTTTCCTTTCCTTTCCTTTGCTCCCTCCTTCTGTACAGTTCAAGTCTGTCACTCTGATCCCCTGGCTGAAAAGGTAAGACAATCTGGTGGTGGGTGGGGGTTGTCTCTGCTGACCTCACTCTGCAACCACACAAACTCAGGTCGACTTTGGCGAACATCTGTTTGAAAATCATGCACATAAAGGCTGCGCTCTTTACTGCGCATTTACAGCTCTGGTTCGTCTCCGAATGTGGGAACTGGTGTTAAATCCACTCCAGGACTGAGGTGAGAGAGATTTGTCTGTGTGAAAGGACATTCAAGTGTGTACTTGGCTAAGCCAGTGGGACAGAAGCGCTGATGTGTGCTTCCATTTAAAATAGCCCAGACAGACAGCTGAGCAGCTGTGACCTCAGGTCGCTTGAACTCTCAGTTACACTCAGTGACCACACTGCTTTTGCAACATGCGTGCATGTCTGTGCCTACAGTGCAATACACCGACTCATCCAGTCAATGTTTTTTCAGGACGTTATAAAGTGTGTTTTGTGACGAAAAAACCTCAGTAAGAAAAACATCAAACTAACGCTCTCTTTCAGTGTGTGTGTGTGTGTGTGTTTGCTGCCTTTCATGTTCATATATTAAGGTCACACATCGTTCTTTCTACGCCAGTCTGTCAGGGTATCGAAAGGACAACAGACAGATTTGGTTTTGTCAGACAGGGACAATGCAGTCCAATTACAGCTCAGGCACGATATCCTTGCACCGGGCACTCACTCCGCCTTAGACTGCAGCGACAGCCAGACCCTCAGTTTCACAGCAACACATATGAAATACACTCCGAGGATCAAATGTAGTCAGTGTGCACAACTATGGGACAGGGTGTGTCGGTGACATCATCCGTGTGCCTTTATGATTAGAAAAGTGTACATGTGCTGGAGAGGGTGAGAGAAAAAAGTGAGCGCATGGCTATTGTGGGCTTTAGCCAGGAAAATGTTATAAGTTACATGCTCCCAGGCTGATGGTTAAAACAGTGGGAGGTGTGGTAGGACTTTAAAGGCCACTGTCGCCTGACACACTGATATCCAGTGCTTTTATAGTTACCATGGAGGGGGGAAAAAGAAGGACAACACACCTCTTTTTTCGCTTCAGTCCGAATGAACGCTTTCGAGACTTATCAGGCTTCGCCGTGGTAATGCATAAAACACTATGCTAAGCAGTGATGCTTACATCGAAGCTGACAGCTGACAATGCGGGGCAATTATAGCTGATGAACAGGCATAGTTTCCCCTACAGGAGCAGCCAAAGGGGTCGGGCCACACATCAGCTGAGCGAGCAAACTGTCACCGTCGACGCTGCTTTCATCACAACTGTCTGTCTGCCACGGTCCCTTCCAGCACCTAACCTATTCATGTCCTCGGCACTCTGCCTCTATTCCTGGTGCAAACACACAGACAGTTATGTTTAGCGAGAGGCTTATTGGATGCAAATAAGGAAGGTCAGACTCGGATGGCTCTTGCTCTGCCTACGCCCTGACCAGCAGCATGTATGGTCAGTGAAATGGTGATGCCGTTTACAGGAAAGGAAGCAAGCCAGTGCAATGTCATCACGTCGTCTTTGTTTGAAATTGACACTTGAGACGGTTTGTGTCGGAGAGTTACTGTACTCGACAAACTGAAATGGAGTGGGAGCAAATCAAGCTTCACAAGAACAACATGTCACCGCTACAGCTCACAAAGGAATACATCTTGTTGCTTTAATCCATAGACAATTTTAAATTTTAGAAGCACAGTTGGCAGTTTTACGGGGAGTTGCGTGCTGTAACTATTTCTTGGCCGGGCACTGTGAAATTCCAGCCGTGTTAGATTTCAAACAAGGTACAATGTGTTAAGCTGTAGAGGCGCTGGTAGGCGAATACTTGAACTCTGGGGTGAGCCAGGCTAGCTATTTCTATGTTTACAGTCCTCATGCTAAGCTAAGCTAAGCTAAGCTAAGCCGACTATCTCGTGGCTCTTGCCCCAGCTTTAAAGTAGCGAAGTGACATTAATATCAGGTTAATACTGACAACAAATTCCCAAAATGTCCGGCTACTTCTTGAGCGTTTTAAAGAAACAGCATTTCTTTATAACGCTCAAAAAGTAGCTGGATAAACGAAGCATGGCCGCCTCACTGTCTCATACTCCAGTAACGTCAAAAATAGGAATTAGAATGGCTCGTGCCTACTCACTCGGGTTGCCAACCTTTCCGTAAAATAAGGATGTGTTTCTCACGCAATGTGTGTAATATGTAAACAGTATAACTGAGCAACGGGATTTTATTCCTTATTTTCTTATCAGGAAGTTGGCAAGCCTACTACTCACCTTCACAGATGTTTGCACTTACTACGGCTGAATAAACACTGCGTCAGTTTAAAGCCCACACGATCCTAAAAAATATGATTAATAACTGGTAAGCCGTGCGTGTGGGGGAACGCTAACAAAAACAGTTTCCAAGCAAACCTCTCTCGTTAATTAGTGTCTATTGTGTGTGACGTTCTTCTATGACGGGCCCAGCTACACGATACAAAGGGCAGGAAATGAGACACAGAACAAACTGTGACTTAAAATATGTACATTTATACACATGCGAGGGTATAGGACTGTAAGTGAACTGTGGGTGCGATGAACACCAGCCTGGAACAAAACAAACAGGAGGATATCATATGAACTGAGCAAACATGGTTACAGAATATGACAATGGGACACATTTTAAGTGTTGAAACTTTTCCTTCTTCATTAAATGCTTTTAATGAATAATAATAGTATATCTCTGTGTGTTTAAACTAGAGTTTAAGTTTTCAGTAGAGATACTGTAGAAGTTGTTTAGAATGCAGCACGGTTAATGGAAGAGGTATATCATTGCTCACAGACCCACGTCAAGCTCTAAGTGTGTAGCCCTTAGCTTTGATACTGTATCTATGCAAATTTATTTTTTTACAAAGGACATAGTCATCTATCTTGAGTACTGCATTTGCATAGCAATGACCATGCATTTATATCTTCATTCACACAGTTAGGAACCCTGCTGTAACTGTACCTGTGCATACAAACCAAAATCTAAACAAGAAATAAAACCTGGTGCACAGTCGAAACCATTGTAGAAGTCATAAAAAACGAATCCCTTATGTTACGTCCTCATAAAGAATCAACTAAAACAAATGATGATTTGTTATTGTAGTTGTTGGGATTTCACGAAATGTTCCGCGGGCATGGAAAGGCGTTGCTTTACCCATTAGCTACGGTACTGCTGCTTATCCTTCGACGATCCAAGGACGGACACTCGCATTCACCACTACAGGCAATTTAGTGCGGCCAAATAACCATGATTTTGTTCAGTGGGAAGAAACCAAGGGAACTCTACACAGACAAAAATGATTCTAATTCAGGAGAAAACACATGATTGAATCCATGTAGCGAGACTTCAACAATGGCCGCCACTGTACTACAATGAAACAATAAAAATATACTGTTTTTGTGTCAAATTGTTGTTGAGTCTTACCCATGTCTCCAAATACCATGTGACACAGAATGGTTGGTAGTTTCTCAACAAATGAATGTGCAATTCAATGAGCAAAAAACACAAAACAGAGTGCACCATAAACAATAATATATAGACTGTACTGTATATTTATGCCATGAGCTTGACCTGGAAAATCAATTGAACGCTCTGCTTTATTTGTTACAGAAATAAAATCTCTCTATAGTTTTCTAACTTTGTGGAGCAGACAGGCATAGTCCATTCATAGCTAGTTGAAAAGAAAAGATAAACCCATTCAAATAGATCCGTTAAGAGCTCTTTGTAGTATCAGAACCTCACACACACTCCATCAAATCTTTCCACCTATTTACAGTTACATATTATCGACACCTAGTTTGTCTGCACCATGTATTCAACTGTGCAAGTGTGAACTAATTACATTCCACTTCCAGCCGAGGTACGCAGTCAGAGAATATCAAATCTGCTGTTCTGGGCTCGGCACCTGGGATTGATCTACCAATTTTCCTCAAAAGGAAAAAAAAAAAACCCCTAAAAGAGTTGACATTTCAAATGAGTCAAATTCTTCCGTCTGAGTGTGATGAGGTTTAGAATCCGAAAGATTAAGCGAAATCCAGCAGCAGAAAAAGAGCACAGCTGTATTGTTATAATGTATGTAAGAACACATAAATGTGAATCCGTAATGCTTTAAGTGTTCTGAACTATAAGAGTGTGTGCCGAGTGTGAGGGGAGCGAGGAGCTGCAGGGCTATATTGGTGTCTACATACGCACACACACACTCATCTAATCCCAGAACAGCCTAGTGGAAGCAGCAGGCATAATCGTTGTAGATGGCCGTGCATGGGTTCAGCTTGTGCAATCATCTGCATTGGTAATGACACAGGACAAGTTCCTGCAGGAGCGCCTCATCTACCGTCTCCTACAACGTTGTCCTCCTCTCTTCTGTATCCATCTTCCTTTCCCATGTTTCTTTCTCCTTTGTTACCATCCATCCGCGTAGATTAAGGACAGGAGCAAGGATACTTTATGTGACATATGATATTTAAGTCTGTCTGCATATACATGTTTCCTAAAATGGTTAAGTGGGATTCACAGACAGTGCTGGCATCAGAATAAAGTCCACTGCATGCAAAGTGCAGCGAGGAGCAGTGCAAGGCTCCAGGGCCTTGCCCAGCTGGCAGGTGGTGAGCCCCCTATCACCTTCACTGATGGGGGCTTGGAGGGGTTCACATGTGGGCCGTCACCTCCAGGTTGTCTAGCAATGGGTCTTCTTTCACTGGAGGCATCTATGTATGCTGTAAGAGACAGGAAGAGGAAGAGAGAGGAGAGAAGAGACACAGAGATAAATGGTCAAGTGGATCACAGTGATCACATTTAATATGTTTTAATGGTCTCTGTCCACTGGTATAGTACAATTGTAAGAGAAAGCTCATCATCTCAATCACCATTCCCATCATTTCAAGGACTTTCAAAAACATTTAATGAAAATGATGTACGATTATGGCTCTTCAATTTAAAGCGACGTCAGAGGAGGCACAGCTGTGGCTGCTTTAGTCGAAAACGCCCGTCATTTATTTAGGAAAAGAATAATTAAAAAATGCATGTGCACTGGATAGATAGGTATAGAGCAACTAAGTGACTTTTAAAGGCCCTTTTCCCCAGCCCCGGCCATTATATATGACATTTTTCTGCCACACAGACACACAGTAAAAAGAAAAGGCCACAGAATGCCACACACACACATCATGATGGAGGAGTGATTGGTTGTCCTATCTTCAGCTGCACCCTTTAAGTGCTCATTTTATCACGGTCCCTGGGAACACATACACATAAAGCTGTATAAACACTTCAAGGCTGACATGAGAGAAATCTTGAAAAAGGACTTCACTTCAACTGCTATTATTGCTATTACTACTATAATGGAGGATTTGCCAGATAGGGCGAGAGATGGCTCCTCTGCAGAGGAAATGGTTTCACTTCACACACACACACACACAAGCGGACCGTCTGTGTGTGTGTGTGTGTGTGTGTGTGTGTGAGACAAACAGTGTGTACACATGTTGTCCACCTGTCTTTTGTAGGGCCATTGTACTGTGTTGACAATGGGTCTTTAAAATAACAGTGAAATACTGCACCCCTGACTTCAGAGTAGATTTTGATCATCAAACGCACACTCGCTTTTCACAGCCAGAAGACGGCAATGTGCCACCAATATGCCTGACCAATGTGCACATGTGCGCTCAAAACAGCAACAAGTGCAAAGACTGTTAAGCTGCCAACATGGGCACTGCAGGAACGTGACAACTGTGCTGCTGCTCTTCAACTGACAAAAACACTTGCATCATGCCTAAAGTTGCTCTGCGCTGGCTGTAAGATAATCGCTTTCTTTCTGTCTGTCTTACTTTTCTCCGGGTGGTGACAACGTGTAGGTGTCTCCAAGTCTAATTTAATTCCCTCTTTTCAATAAAAGACACATACTTCTTTCCACTCCTCTGCCTGACCAAACCCAGCCCATCCTAGAAACCTACACATCTGGATTAGAGACAGATTTTGACACAAAGTACACCAAACACAGGCGAATTCCCATGACCGTCATGACTCAGGCCTAATGATTGTCATACATTTGAGAGTGGAGGTTTGTGCAAGAACCATGCGAGTGTTTGTCTAAAAAAGTGGGATGGATCCCTTGATCAAAACAACAAAAAACAAAAGAAAACAGAACAGACAGACAAGGAGGAAAGAGGGACTGGGTGTTGTGATGAAGGTACAGTAGTTATCACAGCATTGACAATGACAAAGTGTCAGCATGTCTTTTTAAGCCATTACTGTCTGTTTGAAACGATCCCCGGCAGTGGGTGGATAAACTAATCTATATTTAAAACTATACTTATATTTGCATACAATAATATCTGTAGACACTTAGTTGTCAAAACTACTTGACAGCCAGATGTGTGCGATAAGCTACAAATGAAACCTAATGCATTCTCTGGTACAACTGAGAAGGCATATAAGCCCATCCCTATGGTGCACTTGGGTTTTTTTGTGTAAACAAGTATGAAAAAAAAAAAAAAAAGGCTAGGCAGGGCTCGAGAGAGGGAGAGAGGGAGGGAGGGAGAGGGAGAGGGATGATTCCAGTGCCACTGGTTTTTGTTGTTCCAGCAGACAATAGACAAAGACATCATTTATCCCAAATCAGATTGCTGTTATTGTTTCAGTGGACATTGGCTGCATATCACCAGAAAGATGTCAGAAAACAGCGTTTGAATGGGCCGACACAACATTAATGTGACAGCGCCGCAGGCAAACCAACTGGCTAATTACTAGAGCAGGTCCTTGCCAGAACGCCCAATTAGAGCACAGACAACAACGCCGTGAAGCTAGTTAAATTGTCATTTTCACATCAAGCAGGTAAACGGGAAGGTACCTTGTCGGACTGCTTCTCCATCTTTGATATAAAACCAAATTACTGTAAATGCAATAAAAAGTGTGGTTTTGTTTTATTGCATTTGATTTGGTTTTGGCTGTGAGTCTGTCTACTTAAACAAATCCTCTCACCAGGCCTATTTGTGGGCAAAACCAAACGTGGTTGTATATGCCTACAGGGGCAACAGCTGCATGATACATAAAAGAGATGGAATTAACAATATAACTGTGATTTTGACAGTGATTTATCTTATGTCTTATAGGTTTCCTTGATGTTTTTTTTTTGGAAATAAACCAATAAATCTAACACTGCACTTAACCTGAAAGACCAAAACACACACACAACAAATGACATAACCTGGACTGGAGAACGGGCCAGTGAGATGGTGAACGTGACTAAAGAAAAGTACGCTTAAGCTGTCATGTGCTGCTGTCGTGAGCCGGGTCCAAATAAGAGGTGAAAATTCAAAATATGGATCAGCGCAGTAAAGCAACGTTACATAAAAAGACTTGAACAAATGTATTGCTGTTAAAATCCTGGGAACGGACGGACAGAAAGTATAAAGTGCTTAAAATATAATAGTGCATTGTACTGTATTTGTCTTGGACAAAAACTCTAACTTTAATTTGTGTTTACTTTCTAACTGCAGGCAAACCTTTATGCATAATTAAGAGCCAAGAATTAAATGTGGTTTTTATTTGATTTAGTTTAACTTCAAATTATTCCTCAAATGTTTTGCTATTGGGCTCCGACATCTGTTTCTCTTTTTGTCATTTGAGAAAATATATGTAACTAGCAAAATAGACAGTCCTGGGTTAAGCACTGTCATCACAGCGTTTACCAGGTCGTAATATAATTGAGATATCCTTTTAAGCCAATAATTATGAAATACCACGGAGATCTTTATGATTTTACAGACATCTCCTGCAATATTGTTGAAAAATGAATCCGTGGGAGTGGAAGCAGACGAGATCTGGGAATATAGAGAGAGGTGTTGAAAGAGTTAAGTCCCTAAAATATTCAACAACCTGATGCACATCAAAACTGAAGAAAACAAGCAGGGGCAGCAGGGTCATGGGATATGATGTTGTTGTCATAATGAGGCAATGTTAGCAGATAAGCTGTGCTTTATAAGCTGGCTCATGGCTAAATCCCCCAAAGACGGAAAAAGAACAACCAAGTCAGAAAAACACAGAGTGGAAGGGAGTGAGAGATGATGTAAAGGGTTAGCGGAGGAAAACAGTGAAGTCGGCTTTTCACTGTGAGAAAGATAAATGTCCACTGTCACTCAGACGACGCATACACCGTGGCACGATGGCCCCGCTTCTCCCATCACCCCATAAATGACGTGTGTTCTCTACAAGTAAAATGTGAGTTGATTGATTCTAAAAGCTTTATTATAAACAGGAAACACTGACAGTAAACAAACAACACAAAAAAAACCTGGGAGACAAATGGAACCTAAGTGCAACCCCAGTATTGTTAATGGTTAGGAGGAATTGTGTAGACGTGTGTGCATGTGTCTGTGCCCTGGTATAAAGAATGGGTTGTGGTTAGCTTTCATTTGTCAGTTAAGTAGACAGGGTCGTGAGGAGAGAGGATAGGAGAACATGTCACTTCATTCATCTGAAGCACATTCTGCTACACGGGCACAGCGTCACTACCTTCAGTACAATAACACAAGATCTTCTGCCACTGTGTTGACCTCTGTGTTGGATACGGGTGTGAGAAATGGTTCATAGTGTCCTCTGCCATTAATACCTCTCCAGATGGGCAGCTTGTGTTTGGAGGAGACTCCATTTCCCACTGGCCCAGAAGCAACAACAGCTGCTTCTAACAAGTCTGGCCACGGCATGGAGGAAGAGGCGGACCTCAGGTCTTTGCCAAGAGGAAGGAGGGATTGGAGAGGAGGGAGGGAGGGAGGAATAAGGTTTGGTGAGTGGGAGGAATAACAAACGTCTTGGCCATCATTTCTTTTGGAAAAATTGTGAGGGATAGAAAATTGCATGATGGTTGTCTGGGCCGCCATTTAATTTGTCTGTTGCTGCAGAGACAGGGACTCTTTCCTTCTCTCCTCTCCGTGGTTTGGTTTGACAGCACCTAGCTATAAAATGACCCACAGTCTAAATCCTCACAAGGAGCCGAGTAACAGTATCAGTCGAATACAAGTCAAAATCCCTGGGTCAGATAATGGAAAAAGAAAGAGATTCAATCCGATACAATCAATGCTTCACTAAGGACAGTCAGGAATGATCATGTGATCTATGTTGACATTATTTTAAGACAGATTAGTGTAATTTTCGAAATGTGTCTGTATCAGACAAATATCAGGTTGCCATCGCAACTAAATGCTCAAACCTATGTAAAGAGGGTAAACAAACCTTCCTCAGTGCATAATAGACGCAATCCAACTGGGAAACTAAGAGACAAATCCAGAGATAGAACCCAGATCCACAGCAAGTTGTCATGTTTTATGCTATTAAAATGACAAAGCAGCTTTTCCAGTCTGAGCTCAGACAAACATAAACATGTCGCCAGCTTTCTGTTTCACTGAATTAAAATAAACCCAGAACTGTGTTTCAGTCCAACTTTCGTTGCACACAGTCATTTATCCGTACTCCTTTTTTTTTAAGGATGGTCAGAAGATAGAGTTTTGATTTACGACACATGGAAGGACTGTGGAGGAGGTCAATAACTTCTCCTTCTCTCGCTCATTCTCACCACCTTCCTCTCTCTGGGCTCACACCCCTGCCTTGACCTTGCAGGTTTTCTGGCTGCTAAGTGGTTGATGGGAAACAGTAATGGGGGGTGGGTGTTGTGATGTTTCATTAGGAAAAGGTGACCTTTAAAACATTTTTTGAATCACTCGCATGTACAGCCACATACTGTATATGTAACCATGTACATAGGATAGGATTTAGACATGTTTGAATTAATGGGTAGAGGGAGTGTGAGCTCTTCTAGTTCAGGTATAAGACTTGAGACATGAGAAAAATAAAGTTAATTATATAACTGGTCCTTTTCCTTGTGAGAGCTCTGAAAAATCGGAAATTATGCCATTTGCTAAGCCAGTGCAGAAGGGCATGACATTTTTATTCTCTTGAATGATTCCACTGATTTCTCACTTGTTTGTGTAGATGAGCCATCGGATGATTAACTTCACCCATAAGACACCGTTCAGTCATTAGTGTTACTTGGTAGTTACAATATTATCCCTCACACAAACCTGTCAAATGTTATCTGTCCAATACAAGTGGTATTTACAAGTTGTATACAAGTAGTAATACTTGCAGCCTCCTCATCCTCCAATGGAGGCTTGCACAGGTCACACAAATAGCCAGTATTACTACGCCACAGAAGTTTCCATTTGACTCCAATTGGACTCCAATAAAGGACTGATGCAGCTCTTGGTGGCAATGCATCAGGAATGTCCTGGCACTGTTAAAACACCAGGAGAATGTCAAAACAATGTTTTTTAAGGCCCCTCTTTACTGTCTTACGCAGAAACATTAACCTTCCCAAGAACCCACACAATGTTTCCTTATCTCTTTTCACACACTCTAAGACAAAGAGTGGTAAGGTTAGAGGGTGGGGAGAAGGACAGGATGTTTTCACGCAGTTCATGGCTGGTCATTCATCGTTTGCTGGTTCCGTTAATGGTTCACTCTTTATGTGGTGCCATGTCAGGCTGGGGCTCCTCACCCCATCAAACAAATCTCCCTGTTCTGTATTCTGAGTTGCACTCTCACATGCACACCGACTCACTTCTCTGGGAACTGTCCTTGCGGTTCACAGGCAACATGTATAGGGAATCCAGGACTGGTACAGGGTCTTTAACGGGACACGGACGGACTTAAGGGCCAAAAATACAGGGGCACCATTGGGGTACACATCTGAGCCTACAGCTAACCTAGCAACTGGCAGAGCAGCATGGCAACTCCAGGGCAGGGATCACAGCAATGGAATCTACCCAGTCTGATTCTTAGACTATTAAGCGCCTTGGCAAGATTAAGAATTACTTCCCTGGATGCACACACACACGCACACACACACACACACACAGAAACAAATAGGCTAAAGGGGCCCTGGGAGGAAAGCGACCTCTACCAGTCAATGTGACAGATTTACAAGATGCAGGGGAATCCTGGAGAGAAAGCAACCTCTATGCAACAGAGGAGTTAGTGCAACTCCTCAATCTTACAGAGGCACATACAGCGCATTCCCCAGCAGAACACTCATTTGACATTTGGATGATAATATTGGTCATACGCACACGCACACGCACACACACACACAAACACACATACACCCACCAACACTACACCTGCTTGCACTCAAACGCCAGATGCCTCATTGCATTGGCAGGTGTCAGGTTGTCCTTGTCAACAGACAAGCGTGAAGGATGCAGAGATGCACTCGCATCCATATACTTTCGCCCACACACACACGCACGCAAGAACAAACACGCACACACACACACACACACACACTCTTCATTGCCGTCAAGGAAGTGCTCATCAGGTAGCACTTAAGAAACACTGTCGCTGTGAATGTCTCCCAAGAGTTAACATTTCAACCACGGATTCCTCTCCTGCCCACTGCAATCTACCAATCAGTCTCAAGATAAAGGATATTCTTTCTATGATATTTTCTCACAATCTTCTGAGTTTTATGGTTTTGTCTGGAGTGTAAGGAATCTGATGACCTAACGGGTCAAAAACGGAAAACGCTTTACTGTGAAATCTGTCAGAATTGACAGGAAGGCAGGAAGAGCCGTGCTGTTCAAATCCATAGACTTATATACCAGGTATACGTCCATTCGCAAGCTGTTTTCATAGCCTAACATGGTAGAAAGACAGTCAGAAGCAACGGTCCTTTAAGTTCTGCTATATTTGGCTTGATTGCTATGGATTCAAAGAGCAGTGACACCATAAATGAACACATTTTCAACAAACTTCATGTGATGTCCAGAGCTCTATACAGGTTACTACCTGCTCGGTTAGAGTAATAGCAGTGCCCATACATAAACAAGACGTCAAAGTGTGCCCAGCCTCTTCTGCATTAATCACTTCAAAGTGATACTTGCCTATTCAACTTGAAAGGGTTTTGAGAAATCTGTGGGATGTTATAAATGTTTGATTTTGTGGGGCGAGTCAAATACTTTGATGTAAACTTTGATTGCATAATTGAATACACTATTAGAATCAAATCACTACATTAAGTACGCCGTCAGTGGCCCTTCCAATCCCCCCCCCAGCTGTCAGGCATGACTGTCTGTTCCAGGTTCAGCTATAATTGCCAAATCAATAATGGATAAGAGCACAGGGCTTTGTCGCTCTGGTTACTGGTCAATAAGATCGGCTTTTAATGAAGTAACTTGCACAACTCTATATCTATGATACCCCTCATAGACTCCTGGGTGGTACCAAAACTCTCTGCACTGCAAAGCTAATACTTTGTGAAGTTTGCATCAGTGGAGTCTGAGATGGAAGTCTGTGCGTCAATAGGAAAATTCCATCCCAGGTCCATACTTTCTTAACTTCTCTCCTCACCTAGTTTGCATTTCCCCTGCATACCAGGCAGGGCTGAGACAAAGAGGATCAGACTCATCCCTGCTTATCCTTTAACTGTATTTTTCAATATCAAAGGAATGTCTGCCTTTATTTTCTCAGTGCTGTGTTACAGAAGGAATGCCAGTTTCTGTGTAAGTAGCCAGCATGGGCTCCAGGCGAGGCATGAAAGTGAAGAAGGTAACTCGTGTTAACCCAACACCCACTATGTCATTCAATCTGAGCACAGACATTTATAAATAAACCTTGATAAATGGTCTAAACAAACTCTGGCCACTACAATACTGCTTCAATAAAATATCTGTGTGTTAGTTTGTGTAGTTTCAAAGAGTGTTCCTTAACCTTATCGAGCAGTGATTACTTTAGGGGGGGTGGCTGTGGAAAAGGAGGAAGAATGGGTCTAAAAAAAAAAAAAAAAGGTCTGTGGTTCGATTCCCAGTTCCTCTAGTCAGCCATAGAGCTGTAGTGTCCTTGGGAAGACATTGAACCACTAAATGTGAATGATGTGTGACAGAATGAAAGTGCTGTATAAATAGCAGAGCATTTACTTCTGGTTCCAATGACAAAAAAAAAAGAGACACATTTAATCTAAATCTGGCTAGGAGTTATATCTTCTAGATTTGCAGGTTTCAATAAAGTACATTTAATGACTCTGTACACCACCTTCAACCATCTCTAAAATGCCATTTATTGCTTGGGAATGTGCACATGTTGTAAGGATTTCCTTTTATATATGTGGATAATAGCTCCTTCTGTGGTACCGTAGTTGAGGCTTTTATGTGGCTACGGTATCACAGCACTGACTCATGAGCATTCCCTGTTCCTCTGCTAGTAAACTTCATAGCAACCATACAAAACGCTGAATTCTATGTAGTTTTACGAACTTCCAAGGTAGTAATTCCTAACACTTCCTTTAGTTTATAACCTGTTGCACACAGGAGATTCTTGGTGGTTCCCCAAAAAGGGCCCCAAAGGTGCGGTGGCGAGGCTCAATCATAAAGCTACTGATACTCAGTGATACCCACTTGGAAAGGAAATGATGATGATTGCTAATGAGAAGCATTCCCCTCTGATGACCTCACGCCTAGGGAGCCCTTCCAGCTAATACACTCTAAAAAATGCTATAAAAAGCACAGGGCAGAATATACCAGGCCTAAAATGCAGGTGGAAGGAAGGTAACGTTAAAAGGATATAGACAACGGGGAAGTTAATTAAAAAAGAAGAAATGTGTGATACAATAATTTCAATAAAACAGTGTCTGTCAGGCAGATTACTTGCTGCAAATGGATTTGAGCAAATCAGTGTTTATAAGCATGAGAATTTGAGCCACACCCATTTTTGTCGTCTTTTAATAGTCACCATTTAATAATTAATACGCTTACAAGTTTGTTCCCAGAAACTTGATGCATACAGCTAGGTCACGAGAACATAAATAGTTTTTTTCATTACCTGCTCCATGCACTTATGTAATTATGTTATACAATATGTGTATTTAAAATACTGTATATAGGTGCAGACAAACATGCAGATTGGAGTGTTGGACCATAAGTGTTGTTCAATACATTTGTTATTGTAAAATTGTTCTTTTTTTGGCTGCACTAATTTGTGAAGACCAGTGATCAGTACTGTAATAGAAAAATACACACCACTTTGGTTTCAACATTGATTTTCCTCAAATGAATTTCATACGAAATGACACTTAGATGTCTCAGAAATCCTCCATGTACAAGTATTGCACGTATTATGCAACGTCATTCCCCCCGTGTCTCACAGATGACTCTGCATGTCTGACAGAAATTGTAACTCACTCCTCCTACATCCATACGCAAACCAGACTCTCTCCCTGCCCCACCAAAGCTGTCTCTGATCCTTGTGTTCCTTCTTCTTCAGCCCAACTCTGCCCTGCAGAGCTCACTCTCAGCCCCTTGAGCTCCAGATGAAAGGCTGGGGGAAATGGCAGTGCTATTGGTAATATCCGCAACGGGACATCTGCTGTCCAGCCAGCCTCTAAACACGCCAGTCCCAAGGGGCCCAGACTCATTCCAGGATGTAGGATGGGACGACTAAGGGTTGGACTGGTCCTACCCAGCCTGGCAGAGGATATAAACACCAAATCCCCCATCTACCTTCTCACGGTAGATTGAATCATAGGTTCTGATGCTGTAATCGTCCTCCCTGAACCTCAGTCCTTATCGTGGTATCTTCATGTTAACTGTACTCTCATGCTTGTACCACTTGTACTATGGTATTAACCCATTTCTGCCCTCTCACCTCTACTCCTCTACTGTGTGTCCTCTCTCCAGCGCCAACTTGTCACCAACCCTCGCTCTTAATCTTCACTTTTCGAACACGGAAGGTCAGTGCGTGCTAGGTCCACGACAACAACAGGCTGTGGTGGGTTTTGGGGTTGATCCATTGTAATCCTGCTCACACTGCTTTAAGTTGACCGTATCCTGCTAATACAGCTGTTATTGTCCAAAATGTACTTCCCCCTGCCAGGGGGAACAGCTGTCGCACACCTTTATGGCCTTATAGGCTTTGGAGAGAAATTCTCTCTGTACTTTCAGGTACAAACACGGCAGTAACCCAATAATCATATTATAACGGTATATCAAAGCTGAAACACTGCATCACAGCCAAATTCAAGGTCATATCACACGCATTATCTCACACTCTACAAGAATGCCGCAATGAAAGTATTCATGATGAGTGTGTGTGGGAAGGAGTAAAAGGAAAATTGGGCATTGATGGATGGATGGGGAGTACGTATCTTGTTTTGATGTCCTCAAGACTTCAGAATTCAAAACCTGCAGATTGGGGCCTTTTTGTGTGTGTGTGTGTGTGTGTGTGTTTTCAAATGAAGGAGAAAATTCACATCTAACACTATATAAGTGCATTTCACAAAACTAGCAGCTGTGAATTTGAAAGTGTTCAGAATTCATTTTCCCCGGGGATAAACTTTATAACACACACACACACAGCCAGCTGGTTCCTCATGCAACGGTATGCAATGAGAGAGAAAGTTATATAGTTGCCACTCTTTAAAAAGGGAAAAAAAAAAACAAAAAAAAAAACACTGATCGACTCATAAATCTTCCCATCTAGATAATTATGTTCTTTAACATGATGGCAAAGCAAAACAAACATTGCCAGTGGCTTCATGCTGATAGACTGCTCGACAACTGAACTGCAGCGCGTAAGAGCGTAATGCCAGGGGTGTCTTCACTTCCTTGATGAGCTCACCAGTGTTTCTGACAGATGGTGTTTGTTACCAAAAGAGAATTGTACTTCCATGGCTGTATGATTCATACTTTTTCACTGCATTTCCCCGTGGCTCAATCACAACAAGTGTTTATCCATGCATTTACTTCTTCTCCTCTGAGACGGATAACCGGCTTTTTTCTATGGTATTTTATATTGTATTTTTTTATAGCTTTCCCCACATTTTCAAGACCGACGGCCTCATCAGCAGCAGCACAAACACAACTGTCCTCCGGCCAAACACAAAAGTTGTTGCAGTGGAATTCTTTCCCTCCCATGTCACATCCTAAACTACTTTAACTACTTTAATATTTAATGAAAACTAAAAGAAAACGCCTTTTCACTTTCAGTGCCAAAACAGTAACATCTCTTCCATCTTTCATTCCACACTTTTAGATCTTCAGAAAAGGCAAAAAGCCTACCAGAAACCAAGGTGAGACTATTGAAGACAAAGGCAAGAAGAAAAGCTGCACAGACATTTTTCCAGAATCCTCTCTCTCTATAATGGAGAGAAAGGAGCCTAATGTGCCACTCCGGGTCTTTTAGAGATTAATAAGTTAATAAGCTAGCTACAAATGAATAGCTCCTTTGGAAGCAGCAGCCACAAGTGTCTCTGAGCTTATAAAGTAATACGCAATAGCCACACCACAAAATGTACCACATAAAAGGAGCGGGATATATGGTTCATTAAAGATTTACTGAATAATACTGCTGTTCATGGCTGTTGTCATGGCTTTGCACATGACCAGGCCTTGTTTAGCTCCCCAGGCATGTCCCCAGGCAAGAGTAGCAGGATCTGAACCGAGATCAAACAGGCGTGAGATCACGAAATCAGGCAGCAATTCTTTGTGTGGAGAGCAAATTGGACTATGTGAAAAGAACAAGACCTTCCTAACTCTTGTCCCGGCATGCACACATGCATTTACACACACATGTACACAAACACTTTGCGTATGTGTAATCCTTAGGGATTAGGGAGCCTCGGTGGCTACAGCCATACTACTCCATTCATACATACATTCATGTATTCTACTCTGAATATGCTTACTGTCCACACTGCCACTGTTTTAGAGCCTCCGAAATGGAGATGTTTAAAAAAATGCTGCTGTTTATGTTTGAAAACTCTAGGGATAAGGCTAGTTTGAGTCTAAATGGGCAAAAAATTGAGATCCTTTAAAACAATGTGTCTCTTTGTCATCGGACAAATGAAATAAATCCCCGATCTCACATTTCACCATACAATAAGTAGCACTTTCTGAAAACTAAGCAAGCAACTGCAGAGAAGACTACCAATTCCAGGTTACACTGGACAGATTACTTCTGATACACGGGCTATTTTTATCTGAAAATACTGTATTCAAATGGAAACTTTGTAGTATGGATGTAGCCTATAACTGCATATATTCAGTATGCATGTGTGTGTGTGTGTGTGTGTGTGTGTGTGTGTGTGTGTGTGTGTGCATTCAATTCCCTCAGTCAGAATAGCAGCACATCCATCATATCACTGTGACAATGGAGACAGTGTCTGTCCTCTGCAGATTAGTGCTGTTCATTAACTTGTAATAAAGTTCCCCTAGTAGAACAGTGGGTTGTCATACCCCTTGTTTACATGGACCTTGAGAGCTCTGCCAGATCTATAATGAACAGACAGAAGTAAAATATGCCTCCTACAACCCAGCAATGCATTGTAATCTCACCAACCCGAGGAATTCATTTAACAGTTGCCAAACGTGATGTTTGGATCAATCAGAATTTTATCATAAGAGAAAAATAGATAACCATGGGACTTTAAATGTACCCTTTAATATTATGTAAAACCCACTGACTTCATCCATGTAATCAATGAAGCAGACCACATCAAGAAATATCAACACAAGAAGCCAAGCAGTAGAGTGTCACAAGATGCCAGGTTTTAAACTCTTGAAAATGAAATGCAATCCGACATATAGACCTGCAACTTCAAACGGCTTAAGATGGAAGTGCCACTTGCAGTTATTCACATGAACATTTTTAAAGTTGTCCCAAAATGGAGTGTCCTTGCTTAGAATGACAATTGTCCATGACAATTGCTGTTTTCCTGTTCTGTGTGACCTCATAAAATGGTCTCATGACATACATTCCATTTTTTTAGATACAAATAAGCCAATCATAGTTCAGTATGGCTTGATTTTTGATACTGGTTGATAAACAATTTTTGAAATTTTGAAAGCTAAAGAACAATTTACACTCCAAACGCAGTCTAATGGGTTTTGTTCAGTAAATATCAAGCTGTGGTTTAGATTGATTATCCCCAGTTGTTGGGATACTGAAGCCACATCACGACAAGGAGAGCATAGTTGTGTGTAACTGATTGGTGTATTATATAATGGTGACAATCGCCTTCTTGCTACTCAAAAAAAACTTAGAGTCCTTGGATATTTTGTACATTACTACAACCCTAAAAATTATGATTTCTCATAGTTGTATTTTCATTTGCTGTGCCAACTTGCTACTTCCTTTGTATGTCCTGCACCAATTAAGAAAGAAAGAAAAGAAGAATTATCCGCCTCACTATGATTTAATATGTTGACATGCTGAGAATTAAATGTGAAATATGATGTCAGTGTTCACCTTGGTAGGAAGACAACAATCTGATTCACATTTCAAAATTACTTACAAAAACTCAGTGTTGTGACCACGGTAACACAGTCAAATCCTTTGAATTTTTACACAACATTTTGGGGGCATTTTAATCCTTCTCTTTTTTTTTTTTTTTTTTTTTACATACAAACACTAATTAGGTGAACAGTGAGGCAACATAGTGAGAACCCAAAACATTTACGCCAGCAAACTGCAGTGTCTGTTGTATATTTACTTGTGTGTGCTCATCATAAGGCACATTTTTTTTTATCTATATGGCAAACATTGTGCAAAATGCCTCCGTGAGACAAGCAAGTTAACAAGCGAAATGTTATGAATGAAGAGTCTGCTGAATTAGCATCTGGCGTTTCTGCAGTGCACTGTGGATTTTCACATTGGGCCTTCTACTTGTTATGATTTTCCTTCTTCCTTAGATGTCTCAAGGCTGTCCACTGATGGAGTATAAATTCAAATGAATAAGTAAATAAATAAATAAATAACCTAACCTCACACCCTCTGCTGTTGTGTGCAGGGATACATGCTTTCTGCGTCGACTCCCTCCAATGCTACAAGGTAACGCTTCACATCAAAATACCGTGTTTTACCAGCATTATAATTATAACTAATTAATATGAATATTATATAGTACATCACAGTAAAACAAGCCCTGACATATCCTCTCCTGTGTGTGTGTGTGTGCGTTCGCACGCACGTTAGTGAGCGAGTCAGTGTGAGTAGCAACTGTATCCTGTATTAGCGTAAAAGAGGTACAGTGGGGGAGCAGTGCATGCAGAGTGTGAAAATGAATGAATCAATTTTAGAATGAATTTCCAAAGCCATGGAGGAGGTGAATGAACACTTGTGGTCCTCACAAAACAACACAGAGGCAGATTTGTCCTTGGTTGTATACTGCACTAAATCATCTAAATAGAGGCAGAACATAATTAGAAAGTATCACATTGATGCTGTAAGCCATCACAAAGATTGATGTGGACATAATGATAAGTGGCGTGAGGGTTTTAGATGCCGAGTGAAGGACACTTACAGGTATCTTGACCATCTCCTGAGGCTTGACATCCATCTTCATCGTCACAGCCTATGGAGCTGCCCTCCGATTTCCCGCTGCCCAACTCGTCCCAGACCTCCACCTGGCCCAGTTTCGGAAACTTCTCCTGGGTCTCCTAAATCACAAAGAGCAACACAGACTTGTTACACACCGGTTTATATTTTGTCTATCCAGAGCCATCATACCTTAATGACAGTGAACGCTGACAAACTAGTCATGAAAACTGCTCAATTTTGTCTCTGTGGTCGTCAATCGGATACATTTTTTTTTAGCAAAAATTCCATCAACATTGACTTCGGGCTATTTCCATGGGAAGTTATGGATCCTGCAACACCATATAATGCCAGTAAGTGGCACAGTGCATCAGCGGGGAACACTCTGCTTGTGTCTCTCGCGTTTTTTAAGTGTTACTTCTGCTGCCCTGAAATAATAGGCCTAGTATATTTCAGGACTCAGCAGATGACACACAGCATCCTGGGGATATAAAAGATCAGTGTGGGTGGTGTAAAACAACTATGGCCGTGGGTGGTAGGATGATGTGCTGTATTTAATTACAACCACATTTTAAGCACAACATTGATTACAAGGTTGAGATAGATTTTCCCCCAAACAAAAAGAAGTTTTGTCACTGAGGTTTGTTTTTTCACATTATCATTTTTTACAATTTTTGTTTTGAAACTGCATCGAATTCCCTGGTGTTCCGCTCTGATAACTACTGAAATACTTCACATAATAGACCACATTCACACCATTTCACTCAGGGAGCGGGAAGCTCAAATGCTGAGGATGTATCATGTCGCACTGGGCTATCATACTGTATTATTTTAACGTCAAACATCTGCAACTGTCCTGACTTTATCCTGATTTATATCTGTGACATGCACTCATTTCACCCATCACGAGAACCACGATCTATGAAATTTGAATCGCAATCAAACATCAATGGATTCCATAGTCTATCTTTTCATACCTCACATCTTAAATTGTGCGTCTGTTGTCACAATTTGTTTTATTGTAAGATTAGTTTTGAAAGTTAAATTCCAACTCATCGAAAGCCAGTCAACAATTGCAGATAGCAAATGCGATGACTGGAGTTCTGTGTCAAGACCTTGTCCTCTTTAAAACCCATCTCAGTATGGGGTGAACTAATTGGACCACCTTCTGTCTACTCCTGCTGTCCAACATCATCAAGGTGGCCTTTGTTCCATCGCGCCACATCAGAAGAGGAGCTCTCCCGACACAAGAACAAATGATGTGTTGAAGTGAAGCGAAGACGCCGGCCTGAATACTGAATCTGTAGAACATGTGGAACTACTGAGAGACGCAACACGAGCTCGCGTTGACCGCTTCATGTGCACAAACTCACACACTATTAAACATTTATGAGAAAGCAGGCAAATATCACCATCTGCAACAGCCGACCTTCATTCAGTGTGAACAAGCACTGAAGACATGCTGAGAGGTGGGTGGGAGGATGGGGGGGTGGGGGGCTTAGGGTGCTGAGGAATGACTACATATCTTAACACTGACAACATACTTTTCTCTCACAGTCAACACACATGGCAGCAAAGGAAACCTGAAAACAATATTGTCTGATTAATTTCAAAGCTAAATGTAAGACCCTAATCATTTGATGCATATAAGCATTCAAGATGCTGTTCTCCTTGTACTTTGATTTCCTCCAATAATTCAAAAAGCAAAGGTTCATTGGACCTTCGAAATTGACTTAAATTGGTTATTTGTCTCTATTAGGTCTTTCACACCGGCAGGGCTCCACGCCGGTTCCGGTTCCCAAACCCAAATTGAACCGGCCGGCACTTTCACACCGAAAAAATAACAGGTTCGTAACTGGGAAAGTTGGTTGTCGAGGGAACCAAGAAATACCTGGTTCTTCCCTGCGAACTGTGACATCACCAGTGGCCGTGTCTTACATTTAAAAAAGAAAAAGCCGTGACTGACATTTTACATTTGGGTATCAACGGAGTTTCAAATTAAACTAGAGATCAATACAATAAAAAGTAAGCTTTATGCTGAACTGACGGAGGAGAAGGCCAAGGCTGGGTTCACCCGTCAAATAATTAATAAACTCAAAAAACTCAAGAAAGAAAATAGAGACAGCAAAAAAGAAAAAAGTGGAGCTGGACGTGGGGATACAGGCCCATTGTATGAACCTTTGGACAGCGTGATGGGTCAGAGACCGGCAAACCAGGTGACAGGGGCACTGAACTCAGCCACCACTGCCACTGTCTGTAGCAACAGGACAGAAGCCCGCAGATGCTCCATGCGATCTGCCATTATTTTTGCCGGGCTGGTTCGCCAGAAAGCACCACCAGCTTTCACACGATGTTAGCTGGGACTATTCATTATGAAACTGTAGTGGGACAAATTAGACAATATTGGGCATCTACAGACTGAGACAGAATGAGGCTGCTTACAGAGATCTCATTAAAGACAAAGATTTATAAAGGTTATTCTGCCCTAGACGCAAAAACTGCAATAAACCAATAACAGTCACTTTAATTATAAGAGTATAGGCTGGACACCGTTGACCCTGTTGGCATGGATGCACTGGTGGTAACATTGAGAGGCTCTAATTTATATTTTGTTTATTATACAGTGCTCTTAAATCATAGATGTATATATTTTATAGCGAGACCGATCAAAATCTCCTGCTCTGGCTGAACAATAAAGTTCTATTCTATACTCAAGATTACAGTCAGCGCCGCAGATACTGAGCCAGCGGGACGTTTTCTGAAATGTCTGCTGTGATAATGACATCACTATGAAAACCCTCGAGTGGGAAATTAACACCAGAGAAATGTAAGTTCTGGTAGAAAATGAAAGACATTAAATTTTGAATATTAATCAGGTGGTGAATTTGACCGTTTCTGTCAGGGGGTTGATGTCAAAATCATCATGAAAGCAGAACACATCACTATCATCTCTGATTTTGATATTGTAACTCATTATTATATGGCATGTATCCCATTTATACCCAGTGCGAATGTACTCCATCTCACTCAGGTCTGAGTGGGAGAAAGATTAAAGCGTATATATATATACATATATATATATAAGTGTAGAGGAGTCGTACACAACCAGAACATGAGACTCAACTTCATGAAACTCAAGTGTGCCCTTCGGTAGAACCAGCTAAAACATGTCACTAATGCCCAAGGCAAAAGTGAAAGCCACTGACAAAAGGGCGAATAGCTAGGTTTTCACAGATGGACAGCTAGGTACAAGGGGATTAGACGAAATTCAAACGGTATTACATGCTCACAGCTTTGTACTTCATGGCTATGGAAAGGCTCAATCCGTTTGACGGCCTCTTTGTGTGTCCTGTACAGGTTAGGCCCGTTTGACGCTGCAATATAATATGCCGTGTTAAAATAAGGACAGGTTTTTGTCAACAAAATTGTGACTGGTAAGAGAAACTGTTAACTACATCAAGTACAGTATGGTGCTGGTATTTCTCCTCAGCTCGTCAGCTAGAGTTTCATTTTATTATCTATTTAGCGAATCAGAAGGTTTCAGCAGAGGCCTGCAGAGAAGAGATAAGTGACAATAAAAGATAGATGGTAAGACACCGAAAACATCTCCCTGGGTTTGGACAGTCACAATGATAAACACACTAAGACTTATTAAGCAGAACAACAGCAGTTAATTCAATGCACGTTCACCGAGTTCACAAGAAAAGGCTCTGCTGAACAGCAGAACTTTGTACCAACACCGTCCAAATAACCAGTTGGGTATTAAGTGAATAACTGTGCCGTTCAGGGGACGTTTAACACAATGGCGCTTGGCCCAGCTGTCTTTAAAGCATGCTAATTAGAGAGGGAATCAATTAAGTTGCCGTTGCTGTGGAAACAACGGCCGAGTCGTCGTGTAATTGTTGGTTGGCTGCTGTCCAATGCAATTTGTTGGTTTGTTGTGACAGAGTCAGGAATGCAAAAGTGCCTGAGCTCAAACGTGGTTATTTCAGAGGTACCATGGAGGGAAATAAACTGTGGTTTTCCAACAACACACCAGAAAAGCACATTTCTAATTTGTCCTTGGAGAGCGATAAACCATGCACTAATATGAGAAGTCAGACAACTTTGAATGTATCATATGCTGTGAAGTCTGTCTCTCTACCTTCACTGCAGTCTAATAATAAAAGAAAGTTCTCTATCACTTTCTCAAAGTGGCTCTTCTTTCTACAGGCCTCTGTTCATACACGCTAATGTAAAGCTATTAATTGCATTTGTGTACGTGTGTGAGTGTAGACACATGAAGGAGAGAAAGAAAAAGATAAGAACGTATATTAATACATAATTATGAAAGTAAAACTTTAACCCTGCAGGGACAGACGTCTTTGCATTAGAATGACTCTCTTTCTGATGTGTCAAACAATACCTGATATTATTATCTTGTAGGCATAGAGATTAAACTGCTGTTCTCAACAGCCTGTTGCCTGTGACAGCATGCTCTGAGTACAAAAAAAAACTGAACTTAAAGCCTGTTGAAATGTGGTTAAAAGTGTAACTTTTGAATATATATATATATATATGATTTGTTTTGCCTCCTGACTGACAGAGTCAACACGGAAACACAACAGAAACATAGTGCCGGTAAAGAAAGGTGGCTAGAAAACGTCAAGAAGCACTCAAGTGAATTGTACTTCAAAACAAAACAAACAAAAAAACAAAAACTGGATGTTCAGCAGAAAAATGCATCTAGCAACTGGGGACTGGAGAGGTGAGGGTGGTGTGAAATGACTTCAGTATATAAATATATATATCACGTAAAGGCATCAGCAGGGTTTTGGTAATCCCTCAGAGGGCGACAGAGGTTCTGTACTGGGTTGGCTTTAAAAGTTGCAGGTAAAAAGCAAACAGTAGGTTCCTATTCCTCGAACTAGGTTCAATGGTAAACCTCTGATTGTTTTTTACTTGCATGTCAGATTGTGAAAAGACAGTATAAGTAGATGTAGAGGTGAGGGATACAATAAAAGTCACTAACACTGAGCTATAGCCTGAAGTTGTGCAAGCAAGCTGAGGCAGGAGGGGTTAAAAAAAAAAAAAAAAGAGACGCTAACCTTCAAGGATTAACTTGAATTTACCACGCAAACCGAAATGAAATCATTTATTCCCAAAAGGCTTTAAATAAAATCCCATATCATGGAATATTTTCTACTTCTCCTCTCACCCTGCCAGCTTCCCCCCTACCTACTAAGAGCATCAAGAGCTGAATCCCTGCACGCATTAGACTAAATTCTAGTCACACTAAAGTCTGTACTGCCAAGAGTAACCGATCATCCTCTGAAGAAGTTTTTTGTGGAAACAGGAAACCCAATTTCGAAATGTAAAAATGTGAATTGTGGTCATCTGGGATGGAATATGAATACCACAGCTGTCGCAGTATTTGTGCAAGTGTGTGGCCGCGCATGTGAAACGTGCAGAGGCCTGTTGTCCAATGAATGCACTACAATCATAAGTCACATTCTTTGCGGGCCCAAATTGAGACATGTGCTCTTTTTCTTCCCTGACGTTTTGAAACAGTATCACCTCGTTGAAGCCAGTGTTGGTGAAACTGCTATGTGGACAGTGAAAAAGGAGAAGGAGGAGAGACTTAAAAAGCGACCGTAAAAGTCTGCACAAGTCCTCCCGTCTTTTAAATTAAAAAGATCCACATTCTCTCACAAGCTCATAATGCTCTAACATCAGCTGGAAGACAGAATAAAGGCATGTGTGTGAGTGTGTCTGAGCCAAGGAAATGGCTGCAAAAGAAAGGAGAATAATAATAATAATAATAATAATACAACCATCATTGTAGATAACTGCACTGATTAGCAAATCTATAGCTACTGATTCTGGAAGAGATGAATTGTGCCTCTTATGGCCAAGTAGTTCAGGGACAGTTCTTAATAAATACAAAACATCTTATTGGCACATTAAGCAACTCCTGGACTTAAGTACAAGTCTGTATTGCCATTCACAACATGGAAAATGAAACATCCAACATCCAGTCCAACACAATTTTAGAGTTAAAGGAATGACAATGTGAGACACATACTTTTTTGATGTTGTTCTTTTTTGTGGTTTACGACAGGGCCAATAAAATCCACCACTAAAACCTTACCCAGAGCTGACAGCCAGATATTTTTGTCTTGTTGAACTTTTTTTTTTTTTATGTAAACCAACTCGCATTGTAGGAAACTGGAGAACGACTGATGCCATGCAGTTGTTTTTTTAGACAAAATATTAGCTCAAGGAAAAGAAAATCTGTTAACATATTCGTGGACACACTGGCTCACGCATAAATATGCCAAGGTATGTTATTACAATGATAAAAATGTAAATTATGGAGGAGCATCAGCGCTGATGGCGGGCACATTTGAAGTAAAATTACATTTAAGTTGCTTTGCAATTTTTATAATAAAGAAAAAAACATTCTGCACAAATATTGAAATAAAGCAATACAAAAAAAGTGTCTAAAAGGTCCACATGGTGGCATCTCCTGCAACAACAACTCACTAGTGTTCTCACAAAGTCAGGCACATGTTCACTTCCCAAAACTGCTGTGTTATTTTAACAACTTTTTTTTTTCCTGAAACAACAACGAACAACCCTGCGCTGCAAGTTAGCGCACGTCAATTCTGCTGCTTACTCCTAAGTGACATATGGCCATGTCCATGACCTCATGTAACCCTCATATGAGTCAATCAGAGGAAAACACCGTGGCGTTGGGCTGTCACACCCTCCTGTCACGCTCCTGCATATGTGTGTGTGTGTGTATGAACTTTGGTTTCTGTCAGCCAGATGATGGAGATGTTGTTCAAAAAGGTTTGACAATTTGAGTGACATCAGCAGTTTGCAGAGAGCATGTTCCAACAAGGGACCTTGTTGATCTGGTAGAGTCAACGCACACTGGTGGTTTCTGGGAAACAGGAGCCTGTCAGAGAAACGGGGTTTCAGAGGAGCAGCATCTTAAAAGGTCCAGTGTGCATAAGAATTGGTGACATCTCATGGTGAGACTGCAGATTGTCACCAAACGGAGGACTTTGCTCTCACTACTCTCATGCCTAAGCACATCAGGGAACTACAGTAGCCTTCGCAGTTTAGAGAGTTTGCACATAAGCTTCCACTTCAAATCGTGGCAGCGACCTATGTAAACCAAGGCCCTTGCCTACAGTAAATGGCTTCATCTACAGCTATAGGAAAACCATACCATTCATTAAAAAGTGATTATACATTCATCTTGAATTTCTTCAGAGCTTTTAATTAGTCTCGTTCAATTCCTGTACTTAACACTTTAGTAATCATGGAGCTCCACAACTGTCTCTTGATAATGTAAATTAATTTCATGGAAATATGGTTATGCATGGACAAAAATGAATTCAATTTCTGCCTCCTAAATGTTACACGCTGGACGTTTAACGGTGTTTAGCACATCAGCTGTTATAATGGTCATCATTATGGCCATCGTGAGACCACAGACGGCATCAATCAGTGTTGGTTAGAACTTTAGGAGTCACGCCAACTAGAACAAAAATGTGTTCACAACCTATCTTGGCCGACACATGTCGTCATGGTTTACATTACAGGATCTCCACCCAACATGCACGTCAACACAGCACAGCTACAGTACATACATTTTCTGTATGAACGATGACGCTTGTTATATTCACATGACGAACATGCCTGTTGCCATGGCCGGCTTTGTTTTGTCACCACTGCCAGTAATGATCCGTCTCTGTTACTATTCTGAGTCAGAGAAATGTTACCATTTAGCAAACAACTGCTGTGGTTTCAGATGTTTTTTTTCCAAGACAAGGGTGGTCAGCGCAATTTCTTGCTCACACTGAGATGACAATTTATTTTGTGTTTGTTGCGTGAGTGATTGATCGTTTCCTCTTAATAAGCTGTTTGTTGTACTCGGTTTCCATTAGCAGTATAACAGCTAGTAATCCCTGTGAGTGTTAAGGTTTCACGACTACACTCCTAAAGGGAGATTTTTGTTACCGTGTTCCAGAAATATAGGTCACTTTCTTAACAAGAATCGATGTCTTTGAAAAGCTGATACCTCTGAGGAAAGCATATGCAGTATGATCCAATGTGGAAAAATAGTCTCACAATTTTATGCGCTTTTCATCTAATTGTGATGGTAAAAAATGTTATGCTGAGACTAGAGTCTGGGTTCACAAAGTTTAATTGCCAAACTAACAGAGAGCCCTGTGCAATGAGACTTGTTGCTGTATCGTTGCCACAGCAGCAGCGGCAAAGAGCAGCAGAGCTCCTGTGAAGGCCAGCTCCATCATCATCTTCAAGTGGAAAGAATCTGTCCCCTCCCTGTGACGGGCTTCCAACTCAGCCCAAGCTCTTTCTTCATCCCTGGATTCCAACACTTTAGTGCTTAAATCTTTTCTCGCTGATTTGCTAAAACATGAAAGAAATATACTGTGTACTGTGAGGGGAAATTGAAGTCAACTGTGTGTATGTTTTTCAGAATTTATCTTCACAAATATGAATTTGTGTTTATTTCCACAGTCACTCTAAATACAACATATAAACTGTCCTTGACAAACAAGCGCAAACTGTAACTCCGAGTCCCTACAGTGGCTAATAAATTCAAAGATCCACAGGATCCACAGTGGGGATGTGCTGAGTGTGTGTAAACATGAGAAAGATTTCTCAGATGTGGAACCTTGCTGGGCCACGGGCCAAACCAGACAGCGGCACAGTGGTAAAACTCATCAATCACACATACAACTGGCCTCTATGTAATGGATTATTTTTATTTTTTTTTTTTTTAAATGGTGGACTCTTTTTTATGCTGGACTGTTCAGATCTCGCCATCCAATGCAGCTTTCACCATTTGTAATAATGCTGTCAAAGTTTGTTTGTGGGGTGGAAAAAAGCTTTAAATAAAACAGGAGTTTGACCATCTATACATGCTGCCACTGACTTTACTTACTTAAGTGGAAAGTGACAAACTGACAAATTATCCAAGTCTCACATATGAAATATGTTAGACTGCCTGTTATGAAAACAGGCAGTCTAATGTGACAGGTTCCCCACCCAAAAACAGCTGGACCCATGGCTGGAAATCAAAAATCCACTTTGAAACATTTATTGTCCACATCCGCAATATTAACAGGCAGATAGTCAGAGGACATACACAGGCCTGTTCATTTAATGGACCATTTTATTGGAGGTCAAGCGATTAGGTTTGTCCTGTGTATTATTTCCAGCTTTTACAAACGTGACGTAACTGTATATTTTTGTAGATGTGGGTTTGTGTATTCTTCTTGCACCTTACAAACCTGCCTGTCCCTGTGTGTGCGTGTGTGTCTCTGAGTGCTCTTTTTGTTACCACTTTAGGGCCCTTTCTGGTATGAACACTCGGTTATGTTTACATGCATGTTAAAAGTCAGACTTTACTTGGACTAAGACAATCATTTTTTTTTAATGTCACGTATGCTGTTCATTACTGGCGTATGTCTCTGACTTAGGTCGCAGCTGTTGTGGCACTAACAACTCACCAGTAGGTAAAAAATATACACTTCTCCAACACACTATTCAAAAAAACTTTAAGAATGTATTTATTTCAATGCCCGCGTTATATGTACTTTTTTTAGAAAGAAAGAAACCCATCTAAAACCACCCCCAACTGTGTGTTTTGTTTTCAGACAAATTTTTATTTTTGTGAAAATAATAAGCCTCAACACTGATGATGAAAGAAAACAATTTGTTTTTCAAACTTTGATTTCTTTTCTTCTTCTTTTTTTTTCTTAATCTAACAGAAAAAGAAATATTTGCTCCCACTTTGAAAGTTGTTTACACATAGATGAAAGGAAAGGAACACACAGACACAGAGAACCAAAAGAAGTTGACCAGTAACTTGACCAGTAGTCAAAAATGAACAAAGTTGCGTCCTGTTTTTGTCTCTGAAAAGAGCTCTGAGGTTTGTCCTTGTCCATGTAGTCTGGTCAAACAGATCAAAAATTAATTGACGATGATTCATATCCGTAAACCAATCCAATGATTGGATTGAAATTAATTTAACAGCCTAAAGGGCAGCAGGGGTGTCTAATAAAGGTTGTTATTTAAATGGAAATTATAGTTTGTCTTTCTCTTCATTTCCCATTTAGAAAAGTCCTTGTCTCCAAAAACTATATAAAAAAACTACATGAGATTTTATTTAGTCATGTTTAAAGAACAACCATATATCTAACAACAATAAAACTATTCATTAATAACAACAAAGGAGACAGCAAGTGATGGTTTTAAGCATATGTCTTTTAAGTTCAAACTAAGCACTAAATAGGGTAGCTCAAGGTACATTTTATAAGACACCTACTGTAATGGACAAGGGATATGTTCCGTAAATTTGTTGAAGTGTAAATTATATCACTTCCAAATTTCCTCTAATAATTCTTGCACAGCTGAAGTGTCAGGCTCTCGGGAGTGAGGTGGAAAGACTTTTGGGTGTGTCAATAGAAAATGAAGGAATATGCCTTTGAGGCTGTCCAAGGCCTTGTGAGCATGAAATATTAGTCTATTGTGATTGTTGGCAGAAGATCTATTTCTTAACAAAACCACAGGGATCTATATGAATAGGTTTGGCCTATGCTCAGGGTTGGGAGCTGTCACAGGTGTTTGTCAAAAGTTTGAAACTATACGCAAACCTTTAACGCTGTCTGATGGATAATACGGCATCTATTCAAAGCTGTGTTTATCCAGGTGTGGACAAGCGTGATAAAATGTGTTTTCTACACTCGCTGATGTTTAACTATTCTAGCTATACCTCAAACAGCCAGCCACATGAGGCTCTTTAACACTATAATGCTTTGCTGTTATCTGGCAAAGCCACAAGGCTCAGCCACCATCTGCCACCTGGTCTACATTGAAGGTAGGCTTTTCAACCCAGTAAATGTCAACAGGCCCAGTCCAACTCTGCATATTGTTACTATGGCAACAAGGTATTTGACAGCCACCATGCACAACTGGATATCGTGGGCTGACAGATGTGATCTTGAGCTGGTAGCAACAGAAAGGTGGACAAGAGATATGCAAGGTTAATGTGAGATAAAAAAAAAAAAATGTATGGAGAGAGAGCGATGAAGGTATGATTAAGTTTGTGGGATAATTTGTCATGATATAGATTAGATTAGGGTGGAATAAAGAAAGACAAAGGCAAACAAGGGCTGAAGAGACAGAAATCAAACAGTTACCAAAAGGACAAGAACTGAGGAAAGAAAGAGAAATTCAGAGGCAGAAAGTGAGAAATGCCTGGTGGACTATCTGTGGGCATAATGTTCGAGGCAACAAAAGGGTAGGCAGGCAGAGAGGAGCAAATCCTGCTCCGTTTGTCTCATTAAATGGCCTGTAGGGACTGTGTGAAATGGCCCTTTTATTCCGGGTCCTTTTCAGCCCTAAACCCCATCTACATGACAAACAGCTTCACTTTGAAGCTGCTTGTGTCATCTCAGCCTATCTGTCACTCATTCCTGACCTTTTGCACCCAACTCTCATCCCTCTTTTTTTTTTCTTTTCAAAGTAATTCACTTTTTTTTGTCACCATCGTCCTTTCACCTTCTGTACTTTAAATGTATCTGCCTCTACATTCAAAACAAGTCTTTGGAGCTGGAGAGCACTGCAAGGACTTTTCAGCAGTTCCTCTAACTAACAGGGACATTTGTTGAGATTATTGGACAAAAGCTCCAGACTTTGAGTTTGACCTGTTTCAGCAGGAATCATATGGTCTTTTGAATCTAGACACATCTGAGGGCCGGGTCATACTTTCCACCTCCACGAGTCTGCAGAGGTCCACTAGGGTGTGATGCATTTTTTCATCCGCCCATTTCCGTTGTGGTCCCCGTACATGACCACAAGCTTACCTCCTGTGCACTCTTCTTATGGTCAAAAGAGAAAATAAAGAAGACAGTGCCCGTGGAAACTTGCTTGAGGTTATATGAGAAGGCCACTGGTACCGACAAATGTACATGTATGTGCAGAGCGGCTTTCCACGGACACAAAACATGGTCAAATGTGACCTGGCTCTAACACAGTGTGCCTGAGGGGCAGGCCGCTCTCAGCAGACAGGCATCTTAACACACTCACTTGAGCACAGTTGCACATGAGAGGAAATACAAATTCAAAAACACAGCTGCTATTGTGTTGACCAAGACAATAAAGAGAGCACACATTCCATTTAAAGTTTCGGCACTGGCTATTTGTGTCCTTCAGATCTTTTATTTGTTAATGAAGCTTTAATCCTTTAAAGGGCTCAGCCTTTTTCCACAGACTTGCTGTTCTCTGGTTCTCTGAATATTTATCTTTTTGATCATCTTACCTGATTGAAGCGATCCAACCCCTCCTTAACTTCAGCCATTGTAGGGTCCGCACCTCGAACTTTGACCTCTGGGTTTTGCCTCTGGGCATGCAGACCGTTTCCGACAACTCGGCTGGTATAACTGTGAAAAAAATAAAAGGGAAATCAGACACACACGCTGGATCCTTTAATCTCTGGCATGCTCTTTGGACCTGGCAGAGATTAGAACTGTTGATTTTGTCAGTGCTGTTTTTGTGCTGATGGCAGGGAGTTTAACAATTCTAGCAAACGGGCTTTATTTATAAAGCTCATTTCTAGTCTTGATGACCATTCAAACCCATCCATCCATTCACAACATCATCCAATGTATACAACACATCTGGGAGCAGCACTTTGGGGTTAAGTGTCTTACACAGGGACACATTGATATGTAGCCTAGCAGAGCTGGGGGATCTATCCCTGTCCTTCCAGTAGGAACACAACCTGCTCTACCACTGATCCACCTCACTACAGTCGGTGACTGTAGAATTTACAGAGAGTGTTCAGCAACAAATGATGGAATTTAGCGTAGAATGTGCACAGAGGTGCAACAATGCTCCACTTTTGAATGTAAACAGTGTCCGCCATCTTTGCTAACAGTTACGCTAACAGGACCAAGTGTATACTAAGCCTATTCTAGTAATACAAAGCTAAATGCAAATCGGTGAAGTACTCCTTTGGAAATTATAATCAGTGACGATATTAGTGGCTTATATTTGAGCAGAAGTTGTAAGTGAGTTTGATTACAAACAACACAGAGGCACAGAAATGTAATCAATAGCCTAAATTATGTGGTCACGTAACACCTGGTTCAATCAAAAGCTTAGACTAGACTATGTTTATGGATTTCAGCTCTGCCACACATACTATCCAACACATTCAATCGGTGTGAGGGACACTTGACCTCATGGAGATCATTTACCAGGTGGGCTACTACAGGTATCAGGCCCAATGTGGAAATCCTCTGTGCCAAGAAAAAGCTAATAACCTTTAGTGTTGGCTGGGAAGTGCAGCTCCTTCTCTATTGTGCTGTAGGGGGGAAGCATCCAGAGCTACATGGTCTTTGCATAGTTTGGAAACTTGACAGTTCAGTCAAGGGCCCCAATTATCAGACTCATCCAGACAGCCGTGAAAGATAATGGGTGTCCATCAGCACCCCAGCCTTTTTCAACAAACCATAACCAGACAGGCGCAGAAGATCAGTTCAAACCCAACCCACGTCCTTCATCCCACGTTTCCACATACACAGGCACAAGAGTTTCAAAAACTACATGACAAAAAATGACTAGTTTGCCTATTCAAAATATATACTGGTTGTTACAGAAATGGCAATACGAATAGAAATGCACAAAATTACATTTGTCTCAATTTAAAATGGAAATTGGGTTGCGATAGTTTGTTATCTTTAAAGAGTGGGTCCACATTCAAAACATTTGGGCAACGATTTAAGAGGTTAAATTAATCATCCACCTCCTAATTTAGTCTCTTCCCAGGCTCCTCATGCTGTTCCTGAGATTAAACAACAACCTACAAACACGACTTACGTCTGCCTCTTGTGTCCGCGATCTTAATCTCAAGGTCAGATACTGGGCAATTAACAGCATCACCAAGGAGAGACATCTTTAAGCATTAAATCAATTGACGCTTCTACAGGCAGTGCAAGGCTAATGAAGTGATTATGAATGTGAGTAGGTTTGGGTGTAAGTAAGTGTGTTTATAGATGTGTTGAACTGATATTTGCACAAATGTGTGAGAGGTTGTTCATACAAACAGCAATGCACATGTGTTCCAAAGGGATGCGAGAAGAGGAAACCATAAGTGCTGAACTTGGGGATATCTGACACAAGCTATGTTCTGATAAGCTCTGAGGTCCTTCAGCTTCCTGCAACAGAGCTTTACAGATTAGGGATGGCACAATATCACGGCTTTGTGTCCGATACTGATATCGCAACCTTGAATCCCTTGGTTTTTTGTTTTTTTTTAAACATTTACCACCATGTTCTAACCAACCATTTACATTCTCCATTCATGCCCCGGTCACATGATAATAGTGATGTTGCTTGTGCTTAGTGAAGTGTTTATGTTGTATTTATGGTTTATAGATTGTATCAGATTTTCCTTTTCTCTTTTGCTGATATCCAGTCCAATGATTGTGGCCAGTATCAGACCAATATTGATACTATGTGCCATATCGGCTTATCCAAATAACAGATTGGGCCAATTGAAATAAAGTACAAGTTTCTAATGTAACCAATTGCTCCACATTACTCATTTATTCTATTACACCGATCCTTTCTGGTATTCCTTTGCTGTATTTGCAATGTGGCTCTCATCCCCCTTCTGGCCCCAAGACACACACACAAACCACTGTCTGCTTTGACAGCGATTGAACTCTTAATTGCCAGCAGCTCTGAATCTTCTTTTGTCAGGATGGAAACAATCGATAGCTTTTGGATTATAAACCTCCCCCCTGACATAAAAGATTAATTGAAGCATCAAACAGCTCTCCAAGCAGTGGTTGAAAGTGGGAGCCTGTGTTTTAGGAAGAGTATGCATGTCTGTCTCCAGGCTTGGCTCCGGATGACAGTGTTGGCGTGGAAATGAGCTCATCAGATGGGATGTTAATGAAAGGGACGTGTCAGGGTGCGTCTGGCAGCTTGATAGGCCTGGAAGGTTTCATTGCGGGGGGAATGTTTGATATTGCGTTGGGGGGGGGGGGGGGGGCGCGTGACAACTGACACCGTAGGACGTCCCAGAGATGATTCTGTGATAGATATACAATTGCAGCTGCAAATTTCTCAAAAGGAGCAGACCTCGGACACTATGATAAGTCTGTAAATGGCAATAGACGGGTCCTGAATAGTTCATACTAATAGCCCAGCATCCCTGTGACTTTAAGTACAACAGTGACTTGACTGTGGAAAAGAGTGCGTGCCTAATAAATGACTAACTGTTTTCGTCAAAAAAACATGCATGTGATGATGTCAAACATTCAACTTTAGCAAACATTTGAAACGGCCATAACCTACACACATACGGCTTCTGAGTCATAGCTCTCTGACTGTTTTCTACTCAACTGACACATTCCCCTGTGAATGCCCAATTGTTGCACTCTTGTAAAAGCAGCTTTGTCCGGTCTGTCTTATGCTCAGCCTGGAGCACAAAATACCAGTGACCTTCATTCCCTGACCCCAGACCAAACTGCTGTGATCTTTTGAAGTGCTGCGGGGAAGCTCATGGACTGTAAGGGAGAAATGAAATATGCGTCTTTCAAGGTGAACATGTACAAAACAGAAATAATGTGTATTTTGAATGGAGTCTTAACCATTTTTATAATCCACCAGTGTTTTGTGTGTCCTTCCTTATCTACGGGTAAAAGTCACCATATTTTAGTGGTCTCGTATGGGTGGTCACATTTCCCGGACAAAAAAAAAACTAAGATTCTTTTCCATCCTCCTACACCTTCTCCGCACAGCTTATTCTAAACAGAAACAAGCAGTATAATCAGAGTCTTACAAGACAGAAACTATAAAATAAACACATCCCAGATCCCAGTGGTTAAGAAGATTATCAGATGGTTGTGAATCATCTCTGAGATAACTGAAGGCAGTGTTGTTGGTATCGTTGATGTTGCTGTTTCAGGAGTGTGGGCCGGCACGCCAAGACTGCGTGCACTTTGAAGTTGACATTTTGTGTCTGAAAAGCTTGTTTCACTAATTGGAATCAATAAATCATCTTGTAGTAGCTCAAAGGCGGGGCATTTTGTGGAATTCTCACGTTTATCGGATCAATGGTGTGTGTACCAACAGGATTATATCATTAAATAATATAGAAACATACTACAAGGCTGAGTATCACCACTAAAACTATTAAAATCAACCCTGTGTACACACCTTTACAGGTACAAATCCTCAAATGATCCTCTTACATGACACAAGGAACCTGCCTGGCAAGTTAATTATAATCTCTTGTAAAGAGGCAATGGAGTTGAGGAGACACTCAAAATGAAAACTGTCTTCCACCAAAGGTCAAGAGCAACTCCAGACAAAGTCTAACACAACACAGGGATTCAAACAACAACAACAACAAAAGTGCTTGGATTGTGACCAACTACAACTGAATTATAAGCCATGATGAATTTTCTGGTCATCTCTGAAACAAATGTTAGGTGGCACGAGCACAAGTGTCAGTGACTGAGAAGAACTGAACGGTTTATGTCACGTCAGAGTGTGTCAGGTGATACAGCTGTCAGCAAACAGCAAACAGCAAATTGTTGGTTCATCGTGATAAATAAAGCTTTCCCCACCTTCCATCCGTCATGGGTTTACAAGTCTGAGCATGTGCAGGTTTACAGTGAAGGCTTAATCAAGCATCGGGCCAGCTGTAGTTTCTGTTTCATGAGAATGTTAAATGTTAAAATTCTGGGATTTTTGTACCTCACTTTCCATTGTCTGTGCAAGGAGACAATTATTGCTGTTCATTACACACAGTCCATTAAAACAATAACACCATCATGCACTGGAAAAACTGTGAAACATATGAAGTTGTGGCTGAAGCCATGGAGAAAGAAATTAAGTCTTTTGTGCATATTTTCAGAGAATGGAGGCTGATACAAAATAATTTCAAAAAATATTATACAATATGCACACATTTTACAATTACCTAACTTCACACTGCCTTTTTCTTGAACTGTACTTTTTTTTTTTCTCAAATACATGTTTTAGTACCAAAACATGTGCTTGGTGAAGAGAAGTCTTGAAGCAATATTCAAAAAAGGCTGCATCAATAATATGTTAATATTAATAAACTCTGGAATGACCTGCTCGGGGAAATAAGGCCATCTTAGTCAGTGTCTTCATTTCAGTCTTATTTAAAAGCACTTTTTTTTTTATCAGAAAGCCCTCTCTGATTTTATCTCGCTGCCTTCTATTTTCTCTGTTTTATTTTCAAATTGTTTTGTTGAATGAATCGTTTCTTTGATTGGAATCTGTTTTTATAATCTGTTTAGGACTTTGGTTTGCACTGTGACGCACTTTGTACTTTGTTTAAATGGATTATATAAAGATGGTTATTATACTGCAATAAATTCAACACACATTAAGATATTCCCACTTTCCTTTTTCTTTTCTTTTTTTTCATATATTTCATTTTCAGAAGTGGTTTTCTTTATAGCTAGGACTGATACTATTTTCTGCTGCATATATTAAGTGAGATAGAGTCTACTTATGTCTACTTATGTTGAAAGCATACACTGTATATACTGCTCTCATTAACTCTAAACCCATAACACTGCAGTGTTATGGGTTTAGAGTTAGATCCTCTGCAAAATGCAACACAACGCAAAGTGAGTCCAGTAAGAAGAGCATGGGAGGGGTCGAGTAGATGTTTGTAGCCAGCTAACTTTACGAGAAGGGCTTGGACATGTCGAAATACTCTGAGCTAGAGGTTTTGTTCTGAAAGGCCAGACTGTTCTCACACACAGTGCGAGCTTAGCAGTCATTCACTGGACTAACACCGAGCACATGAACAGGCAGACGGTCAAAAGCCACTTAGCAAACATTTAATCAACATGGCGTACTGTATGTACACATGCTGTCCGTTGGGCGTTCAACGTGGACATGTGCAAACACATACACATGCTGCATTTAGGGCCGTGCCCTGCGATGCAATGTGAGCTTACACACACACACATACAGCACAGCACAGCACACTGACACCCACCACAAACCCCTGAAACACAAGGCTTGTTCCCAATAAACACAGTGAAAATAAATATTTAAAACCTCAAGCTATGAACAAACTGAAGCACTGGCAAAAATCTCTGGCTGTCCTTATAGAAGATGTGCAAACCCTTGGCAATACTGCACAGCCTGCATTGGTTCAAAGGGAACTTTATTAGAGCGGAGAAACTCGCATCATAAAAAGTGCAAGGAGAAATAGCAAGCAAATCAGGAGAGGTCATGTACAGGGCAGGCAAGCTCAAGCAGTGCAGGGTTCTTCTTTTTTCTTTTTTCAATGTGCTCCATTTCTCTCATTCATCCTGTTCTTAAATGATCTGTTCAATCCGAAGAGTCTTTTGTTCATATCATATTTATTCTTCCTCTTACCATAAACTTCATTAAATACTGCTTTCTCTATCTTTCTCTGTTGTTTTGCTTCGCTCTGTAACCCAGCTGGTAACCACATGAACCACTGAATGACACAGTAGCCGCAGTAACTTGGAAGTCTGAGCAGTCAGGACTACCTGGGGCATGAAGTCTTGGCTTCAGTTTTATTCTCCATTCTATCCCCAACAGCAGTTTTTTTTTCCTCTTTATCTGCCTCATCGTACCTGAAGGCAGTTTGGGGATTTTGGGAAATGTAACAGGTACAAAGATTGTCTTATTCCGGTGAGAAACCAACCTAATGGATGTTCAAAAATACCACAACATAACGATAAACGAGGCTTACATTTGAAAAGTCTCATCCCAAGTTTCTTTCACCACAAGAGAACCCCAAAATAGGCTTGTCAAATTCACTGTAACTGTTGTTGTTCCATTAGAGATTTTCTTTCCTGCCTGGTTTCCATTACTGAAAGCGGAATTTAACTGCAGTTCTGAGTAATGAGACAAATAATCCGCATGCAACGTTTGAGATTAGATCCTGATGGTAAACAAGCCATAACAAATAAATAAAATGTGTCACTATGTGTAACAGGCTGCTGTGTTAAAACTGTGAGGGCTACTCTGTATGGTCAATAAGTATGCCTGCCACTTTATTTAGCTTAGGTAATACATAATAATAACAAATCAGTCTTTAACGGTCTCTGTCCAGTGTCACTTGACATTTATCTCTTCAGAGAAAGCATCATTATACTTCATAAGCCAATACATTCTAACTAAAGTTGAAGTTTCAGTCTTGCTCCGGGATGTTACTATGTGCTTAAAAAAAACCAAAAAAAAAAAACTCCCAAACTGGGACTCCTGGGTAGAACATGTTTATCTTTCTAAATCAGGAATGTAGCCCGCCCTCTGTCATGCCACTCTTCAGTCTGGCAATCATCTGAGTCGAGTGATGAGTCAGAGACGTAGAGTAGTCAGGCAGGGTCAGAAAAATAAAGCACAACAGGTAGAGCAGTCATCTTGGCAACTCCAAACAGGTTGCGCCGCGACGTCACTTGGATACAAACTGTATGTTTACATGTTGTGGTTTTTCCTAGAAACTGCATTTTTTTTTTGGGTAATTTTGTGAAACTGTTTTTTCAGAGATGACATTTTAAACTCAGGCCTCCCTGGTTGGAAATCCTTAACCTAGTGTAATTGCATTAAGTGTGGAAATAACTACTATTAATGATGGGTCACCGCTCTCAAACATCTACTACAGCCCTGAGCCTGTTTCTAACTCCAGTTACACAAACGTCAGCCAAGATGAAGCACTATGGTCCAGGACATTTTACTGTACATTAATGAATCTTTACAGTTTTTGTCTTGAACTTCACCTGAGGCATGGCACCTGTGCTATATTAGCGGCATAACTGTCTTTGAGGTGCTGTGGACCCGTAAAATATGGCTGTTTATGGCCGTGTGGTTGGTTTCGAATTACACACCACTATGTTGGTGTCAACTGTTTTGCCACTTCTGGGTGACTTCCAGGGTGAGTTTACCAAGACCAGGCTGCTTTATGGAGTGGTTGCACTGTAACAGCTATATGGTTGAACTTTAAAATGGCTCATGTTACTCATGGCTATTACACACTAAGCCCGTCCTCTAATGTACAATAACAGGGGTTACTGCACTTACATCAGGTCAAACATCCAATTGATACTACTCATTCAGTCTGTTTTCACCTCACCTTTAGATTTCATTTCATTTGTATTGTGCACATGTTTCGAGTTTAAACGTGACAAGAGAAGCAAAGCAGCCCCTCCAAATGTTTGCTTGTTTCCTTTGTGCCGTCGTCGTTGATTGGATGCCTCTTATCAGATTTTTGGGTAGTTGGAGATTAAAGCTGCCCACAGTCCCCAATGAGCCGGTAGACCACAGTTCTGTGGAGATGTGGCCGACTGCTAATAGTCTTCTACAACTCTCTTGAGATTTGGGATTCTGAAGATACTGAGTGGTAAAAAAAAAAAACAACAACAACCGCATTCTCATTTGTAGCATTATTTGTTTTTGGTAGGCCATCGCTGACCAAGATTACACTCAAACGTCCTTCAGTAAAACTAAAAATGTACATCTAAAACGAGACTCTAATCCATTAAGTTTGTGGTAGTAAATAAGGTCAGCTTCAGGCCACATTACAAGTGCTCTGTCTTCTGGGGTAGGCTCATGTCTAGTCCTGCCTTGGTATGTTCTCTAGGCCATAATGACCCAGGCCAACACATAGTCAGAGAGGGGAGCAAGAAAAAGGGCAAGTTCAAAGATGGAAAAAAGTCAGATGGAAACATATCTGAGGAGGCAGAGACTCATTTATCATGCACATGCCATTACAGGTGAACCCACACGATGATTGCCTTGAACACCAGAGGTGTTTGACACTCGCGATTAATGCTTTTCTACCTGTCCATGTCCGTTTACATCGGCAGGCTGGGTGATGTCTACAATATCAAGCGTGGCTAATCATTAGCCCATTAAAGGCCTGTACACAGCCGAGCATGTTTCATTTCAGTGTTACTCTGGGCTCATGAGCAAGTATCGATTTACCTACAATCACAGCAACTGCAAAGAGCTGAATTAATTTGGTGTAAGTGACTGGCTCTTGGCAACAAACTGCTCCTGCAGGCTTTCTCATGCACACACACAAAATAAATTTGCAGCACAGTATAACACAGTACCACATCACATCCTATTTGAAGGTGCTGTTGAAGGTTTGTCGTGTGAAAAATCCCACCAGAATCTAAACTGCTTTGACTGAACAGTATTGCAATCCAAGCAGTTCTTGTGCAAAATGTGCTTCTACACTGCACTCGTGTGGCCAATACAATGAACTGTATCATCCAATAGTCGAGGCAATGGGCAGATCTGAGTTTGGATTTTATGAAAGAGCTGACAGACCAGTGCCAGAAACAGTGCCTTTAGAAAAAATGGGCTTTTAGGAATTACGCATGTATTGTAAATGTAAGCCATGGCTCTAATAAGGCTTACCAGCAGAATGGGGTTTCCTGACAAAGCTTGACAAACTGTTCACAGAAAAATAAATAAATAAACCTTCCAACTGGAAAAATAATTCCAATCCAATAAAGTCATTATATAGCAGTTTTGTGAAACATTGGACAATAAGGGGCACAGACAGAGACTTACAGCCTGCACAGTTGGCTGTAAGTAAACTAATACCTTTCCTTTATTCAGCTGGTGAATAAAAATTACTTTTCATATTCACAGTATAATAATATATCTGTTTGTGTTCATGATTTGGTGTCATTCATTTGACAGTATATTCGAAACCTGCAGGTAAGCTGAAACGACATTACATCAAGTTACAAAATGTAACCCAACTAACTTTTGTTATGATTTAATTATTAGGAAGTGAAGAGAATCTACCTCTAACGCTTCCCATTCACAACTTAATCAGTAACTTTCAGTTACTGATTAAGTTGTGAAAGTTAAACAAAGTTGTGAAAGTCAAACAAAGGTCAAGACTAGAGAACACACTAAGAGAGGGCTGACCTCTGCCAAATCTGCTCAGTTTCCCACACTTACCTAACTTGCAAGATAAACACTACATTTAATTTTTTGTTTTTTTATAAAAAATCCTGAATCCGGATTACTAGATTGTCACCAAAATGTAATAATGTTTTATTGGGCAACAAAATCCCCAGAAAATGCCATCAAAGTTGAGTTATGCTGCTCACAAACAAACAGAGGAAAAAACAAAAAGACATAACCTCGTGGGTGGAGGTGATGGGGAGCTTCCATTTGTCTGTCTCATTGAGACAGACAAATGGAAACATACAGTATGACTGCTTTTTAAAGCTTTAATAGTCTCTTTTAATAGTCTCTGGTTGCAGTTCCATAGATTACAACTGTAATTGGTGTCTGTGGTTTGCTCTGAGGACATTCCCAGGCCTGACTGTCCCAACTGTGCCTGTCAGTGGGTGTAACTGTTCCCCACCTCACTGTGTCGCCTGCTCTGACGTGCCAGTAGATGAACTGCAGGCTGACTCAACAGACCACACAGACTTTTGGGAAAAAACATTATGCAGCTCCGTCGGATTGAAGGAATAAGAAAATCCCAGCCGCCTTGCCCACACACAAAAAGAAATCGCATGCAGACAAACATTTTACAAGACATTTCCTGACCAAGACGACAATTTCTCTCGTGCATACGCCAACACACACACTTTCTCATGCAAACTTCCCTGTCTGTGTGTTCCTCACAAACAAGATTGTAACACATTTGGGGAAAAGCATGTGTTAAATAGGGGCGGGCAATGTGAGTTTAAATTGATATGATCATTTTCATATCATGTTACAGCTATACACATTTTTTGGATGACAGAATTTCAAAATAAAAGCATTTGAACTGATTTGGAAAGATGTATAGTTTACAATAAAAATGTATTTACGACACTAAATCAATTTAAAAAACAAAAAAACACATAGATAACTTCATTATAACTTGCTATTAAGTGGTGGACCGCATGTGGTCCATGGGCCGCAAGTTTGAGACCTCTGCTCTAACTACTTGTAAACTGATCAATTGCACGCCAGTGACACTGATCCCCCAGTAGGTGGCAATATTAGCCCATAACATTAGTTAATGTGATTCCAAATTCCACCACTCAAGTCATACATTTCAGTTGTGTGTATGTACTGTAAATAAAACACATTTGAATGATCTAAACAAGGGCAGATGGGCAGGATGTGGATGCAGCAAGAGATCACAAGAAAGAAAGAAAGACAAAATTGTATAAACATGGGGTTAAAATTAAGGGCAATGCAAAGAATAAAATAAAAAAAAACCATAATCAGTTAAAAAAGGTGCAAGAGACAGCTGCTCATCAACAACAGAGCTAATTATATGATTGAAATAGCAGCAGCAGCAGATTCTTAGTCATTAATGTGTTTATACAATCTGTTCTTGGGTGAGACAGAGAGAGAGAGAGAGAGAGAGAGAGAGAGAGAGAGAGAGAGAGAGAGAGAGAGCGAGAAATGAATCTATCCCCACTTCCAGCCATATGCCCACATGCCGAGGAGGGCATGGATGACTGAGGTTAGAGGTCTGGAGGGGCAGTTGGTGTGTGGAAGGCAGACAAGGGCAGGCAGGGGCAGAGCCAGGGGAGTAAACTATGTCATAGAGCACAGACGGGCGGAGTGGACCATGATCCTCTGGTGTGGTACGACCACCTGTTTGTCTGCACGTCTGTCTGTCTGATCTGGGCCAGAATGGTGTGTGATCTACTGCTTAAGGATGACAGCTCCAGTGCAAACTAACATATAAAGAACAGTCTGGGACTCTCCACGGGTAAACTGTACATTATAGTTTTGACGTCCATGTGTTAATTCTCTATGTGCAAGCTGGTTTCGCACTTAGAAAGGTCAGCTCAGTTTGTACAGAGTGTTTAAAAATCCCCCATGAACAGAGAGAGCAGCATAGCGCTACATCTGGAATATACTGTATAGATGCGGTCCATATCAGCAAAGAACATCCAGCACAAACAGTCCAATTTCAACTCAAACAAATGTACAAAAGTACATTTTCCTCAAGGCAACGAACACATGATCACTCGTACCCACACAGAAGGGAGAGGGATTGCGAGGGTGTTGAGTGAGGGGGTCAGGGATCAGACTCTGCTGCTGCAACAGGGCATGTGGGAGCAAATACATCCTCTGCCATGAAGATATGCACATTGGGCAGACAGAGAACAACACACTGTACACTTATTTTAGTTAAATACACTAGACGTACGCATACTCGCCCCCTTCACACTACCATAAGACACTCGGTAACAAGGACATTTTAGCATATTGTCTATTAAACAACAATCTAAACTTCTGTTAAGGTCAAGGATTAAGAGAGAGTGACTGTTGCAACGAAAGCGTGGAAGGGTAGAAGCAATCATGCAATTATCAAAATGAAGTCAAGCAGACGGTAGTGCTGACAGACAGGTGGCCAAAATGACTTTCTCTGCAAAAATTCCGGGGTAAGTGCCATGTTTGTCATAATCAGGCTCATCTGTCAATCAGCCACAGGTTGGAAATTAAACATGCCTTCATAAGCGGGACTGTAGACATTTATTACTTTTTCTAAGATTAGTCACTCCCTGGCAGTTTTGGTATTGCCCTATATTATTGCAAGGATTTGGAATAAGTTGCCTTTGCTAATTTAAAATATAATAACACTTTCTTTTTTGTGGATCTGGCAATAGCTGCCCATTATGTGCCTGCAGTTACACATTCTTCAGTGTGTAACTCCATGCATCAGCTGTTATTATGGCCACGCAGTCACCTATTGGACATGAGGTTCATTAGTATTCTCTTCGTGTTCAAACCTGATTAGAAAACAATTAAGTGATATTGTATGTGCGACACAATAAGCACTTTAACAGTTTGGTCCCTTTTTCCTGGTTTGCCTTGATGCATCACATACTGTATATTGTTAGTAGTCTAAGTTAACTGGAGAGTGTTGTTTCTCACTGACTGTTGTTACCGTTCGTTTTCTGCTTGTGTATGTCCTCGTGTATTTTGTTTTATCTTCATATTTATCAACCTGCGTATAGGAACTATGGATGTAAATTAGCCATTGTTTATAATGGAGCATATTTTTTTTATGTTGATGTTCATTAATCTGCAATGTCCCGACTCAAAAATAAATAAATCATTCAGCAGGCTTTTCATTCAACTGGCTAACATAAAGTTTTGCGTGGCCCTTTCTCCATCGCTCTCATATACAGCCAAACATGCTTCAAGATGACGGCCTTATTAAATTCTGGCCTTGTGTCAGTCTGCTGGTGCTTATGTAGTGCAGGTGCCTAATGCTGCTCCTGAAAGTCAAAGATTTAAATCAGTCCAAGCTGCAGGGTGAGAGATAAAATCACTGTGGCAAGTCATCATGTTCCCTGAGAATGTCTGCAGTGGGTGCACACAGGCTCGTGATAATATAGTATAAACTCATGGGTTTGGTATTTTATGTCTACAAAACATTTTGTCATCAGATTTCAAAGGAGTAACTTTGCCTTTCTCAGGTAAATTAGAGTTCACATTATAGGTCACATACATACAGCCATTCATGCTCTGACCTTTCACCTGTCAATGTGTTTAGTGGCTGTAGCTCATACTGTGCAGACTAAAACTGTCTACACGGTCTCTGCTCTGTGACAATATAACTACAACTACCGAGCAATGACAACCATGTGTGTTATTTTTTTTTGTAATGTCCTTAGATCAGGGGTCTTAAACTCAAAAGACCTGGCGACCACTGAGTGCCTAGTTTGGGGCCAGTCAAGTGAAACAAAAAAAGAGTCAACAACCTCAAAATAACAATATCGATGATGACGTTTTACATAATTTAAGTTTGTTTTGATACGGAATGATAAATAGTTCATCATATAAATGTATTTATGATGTAAAATCAATCCATTAATAAAAAAAACATACAGAAATAACTCATTATAACTTGATATTAAGTGGCGTGCTGCATGAAATTGATTGTGGCCCGTGAGTTTAAGACATTTGCCTTGGATGATCATTTTATATGCCTTTTAACATTAATTACATTCATTTGTAATAGGTGTTAAATGGACCAGGCCTGCGCCTTTAAAATCACATGATCATTTCACATAAGCTCCTTCCGAGCATCATCACTCAGTCACAATCAGACTGACCAGTATGATGGCAATCCTGTGTTACTATCTTGTGTAACTTCCCAAAGAATATTGTACAGGTACGTGTACATACAGCTTAAGTAAAATTAGGGCAGCAAGATAAGATTATTGTATCAAGTCAGGGTTAAACACACACTCTTTAACACACGACTGGTAAAGAGATCATTTTCTGAAAGTAAAGTGTTTGTTTAATCCATCATCATACTGTCTTTCAAATATGTTTTGAACATGTATGCATTAACTGGTCAGTTGTTAAAGTGTGTGTGTGCTTGGCAGCGGCATGACGTGTATATGGATGTATGAGATTAAGGTGGGGTGTGGGTGGGGGTACTTTCCCCTTCAATCTGCAGCTCTTCCGTGTGTAGGCCACATTCCCAGCACCATTCAGGGGTCTCCAGTGAGAGAGCCATGACACCAAACCCACCCGGAATTCTAGGAACGTTTTTCCTGTGGTTTCAGGTTACCACATACACACACTGAGCACAGATCACAGGCGCACGCACACGCACGCACAACACCCTCCACAGTAATGTACTGTACTTTTGTTGTTTGTACAGAGTTGGATTTGTTAGCTTTCCCTCTCTCCTTCCGTGCCTGTCATTCATTTTAATTTTAAACTCACACACGGACTCCGCTGGGTTGGACAACTGACCTTAAAGATTGGACTGGATTCAAACCAGACATGTTCGAATACTCACTCGCATGGTAAATACCGCGTGCTGAAAACTCGTACACACATTTACACTTAAACTCTACAGGGAGTGTTGCCAGTCTTCACGGCGGGCCCCAAATTCAAACATACAAATGTTCATTGCATCACACAAAGTTCAGATCCGACAACTTGCACTCAATCAAGGTCTAACTGACATTTGTAAAGTCGGCTGTATCCCCCAGGAAAAAGGATAACAGCATCCCTAAAAATAGCCCACGACTAAGAGAGAGGTTCAGCTCTGTAAATCAGATGTGAACGGGGTTGTGTATTGTAGAGGTGCAGTAATGTGGTACACAGAAATAGTGTAATTGTCTATAAGGTCATAATCCCATGTCTACACGTGTGTTTGGATCAAAGCGGAGGTTTCAAGGTGGATTTTCTCTGCCTTTGAACAGTGTTAAAATGCACTGAGCTGAAGGAGTGTGTTACTATTGTGGTGAGAGTCAAAGACCTGAAGCTTTTATTGTGGGCTTTATAACTTTGTTTGAACTGCACTAAAAGTGACATTGCTTCAAATGTGTGACTTTCAGAAATTCAATTACAAAGTCACATAAGGCTGACAGTGCAGTACAGAAATATGGGGCACACTCTAACCTTTGATCTTCCATGTTACGTTTTGTTATAAAGGAGGAACTGGAGTTGAATTCATGTACATGGGGCCATTAGAAAATACTGGCATACACAGGCAGCGACGGCTCTTAATATTGCGCCACCATAAAAGCATCACAGAGTGTGAGCTGAGCAACAGCAAACACTTCATTTTAGTGTGGTGTCTTGCCACAGCAAATTTATGACGGGAGTTAAAATTGCCTCCAAAACCTGAGATTTGTCCTTGAGGACACGTCATTAGGCGTTTTGTTGTGCGCGGAATATTTTTGGCAGTGTGACGTTTATCTGTGCAACAGATTATAAACGGCAGTGCTGACATCATGGAGGACACATTTTATATTTTCCGTTTTCGTTTTTTTTTTCTTTGTTCGGTAGCGCATGCTGTGACTGAATGCGTGTCAAAATGTGAGACTAAAGCTGGTCAAGGGGCTTACACTCACACTCGCTCACAATGATATACAGGTCACTACTGATTTGGCATCCAGACACACAAGCAGTGGGGACTTCAAAGAGGCTCACAGAGGCAATTAAGCCACAAAGACAAATGGTTCTAAAGCCACTGCTTCCTACTACTATTGACCTATCCTTCTTTTCCCTTATCCATACATCAGTTCATCTCTCCATCAGGCCATTGTTTTCACATAAACCCTTTCTTTCCCCCTCCCAAGCATGTCCATCCCTTTTTTTCCCCTCCATTTCTTATCCTACCAGCCTGCTATGAGTTTGATGCCTTGCCAGTGGGCTAGTGCGAAGGTTGATGAGTGCACTATGTCAGCTTCACCCAGTAGGAACCGCTCCAATAAAACTTACCAGTCTATTGTGGCATTTTAATTATATTAGCTCGACCAGTCCACCGACTGGGCACAGAACAGAAGGCAGAGGATATAAAACTGTGTCTCTACCATAAAAGTGACTATAGCAAGACTGGAAGGAGTCAGATGGAACTCTTACAAACATACAATATGCACAAGGCAAACCATAAAACGAAAACTTGAGAAGGCCAAAGCACATAAACACCCCTCGCTCAGAGGCATGTGAAGTCCCAAATTGGCAAATAACAGTAAGTGAGTCCAACAAAAAACACATTTACTTACAAACAACCACAAAAACTTCTAACACTTTGTTTCCTCGGTTTCTTGTGTGTAGCAGCACATTTAGAAATACCATAAACTCCAGACTCTCACAATCTGACCATTTCAGTGGTGAGAATAAATAACTCAGTTACTGTAATGTGATCGCTGTTGTTTTCCCTCTCTCTGTCACACACGCACACACACATTGACTTTTGACTTTCATTCATTCATTTGGACAGCCTAACCAAAGCATTATCCCATTAACCAGTTAACTCTAACCTACCCACAATACACATCTCAGCCCTAAAACGTAACTAGTTTCTCAGAAACAAGGTCAGTGCTGATGCCAGAAGAGAGGTAAATAAACAAGAGCACACAAAGATGCAGGCTGTAAGACAGAGAAAGTCGTCTAAAAGCAATGGGGAGCAGGTCACGCTGGGGTCCTAGGCAGCAGCACAGGGTTATGGGAAAGGGATGGGCTACTGAATCCCAGCTAAGGACAAATAGAAGAGGGGGATTGTGGGAGGACCAGAGGAAGGCACAAGAAGTTCGTTGCAGAAGTCAAATGCAAATGGCAGAGGTAAAAGAACAAATGTATGAGAAAAAAAGAAATGAAAGATAATCATTATCTCCATAAGTCCTCCTTACTTCTCTGATGTTTATGCTCTCATCTTTAGTGCCGCAGTTGCTTAGGATGGTATAAGACTCTGACTGTACTATAACGCTAAGCAACAGAAAAATCACGCTATCATCGTGATTATAGCTCTGATACGTCACCTCCTTCCGCCATCATACCACTGAAAACACAGCTGAGTAACTACTCACACCAACACAGAGGGGGAGGGGTCACGTTACTCAACGCTGCACACAACCTGAGTGATTCCTGCACTGTTTTTTTTTACGAGTCATTAAAAACAGCTCATACCTCAGACACAGTGTGACAGGACATTTTAGTCATTTTGTCATGGTTTCAATTTTAATACAACAAAATACCTTGAAACTGCCTAATGCCATTCCAACATGTTGGTCTTCGTGTTTTTTAAAGACGAAAACACCCATTGAAAACATCAACACTTACTTGTGCTGATGTTTCGCTGCTGCAACACAAGGCACATATGCAGAGCACACTACGAGCAAGGAATGTCCTTCCTCTGCACATACTAATTCATTTATTGTCCCCTCTGCAAGAGTTTCATTATCCAACATCCTTGCAATTGTTCGTTTTGTTTTTCAAACTCCTCTGACCCACGAAACTGACACAAAGAAGGTAGAGGGGGGGGGAAAAAGGTGAGGACCGATGGGTCTGGAAGAAGGAGAGAAAAGTGAGCGAGAGTGCAAGGAGTGAGGGCTTTGCCCAACGCCGCACTCTCCCTGTTTCTCCCTGCTTCTCCCTGCAAAAACAGAATGAAACCCAGATGTCAAAATGATAAACAAATGGATTGTCATAACCTTATGAAAATGTGAGGCATTCAGAGGCACTCACACTGCTTTATTGTCTGTAGGACTTTGCATGGAGCACACCCAGAACTTTGGAATCCTATTTAAACTGTACTGATGATTTATTAGTTCTTTGTGGTAATAGACAACGAGACACGTGCATGTGCACACAAACATACGTCTGACAACAATTGAACACACTGTGACATCATGGCAGTGCTGAATCACTGTGAACATGCTGGACTTTTCATGCTGGTCAAAACAGAACAGGAGGGAAAAGTTGAACCTGTCCGATAAGCATTAAAGATTTCTGAATGCTCATTTATTTATAAGTGAAGTAAAATATACACTCTACCTTAAAAGTGTGAAAATGAGGTTAAGACAATGTGAATCCCATAAGCATATGGGACAGGCATTCTGCTAATATGCCAGAATCCATCTAAAATAATTACTTGGAACACAGAGTGTATGAATGAAGTTCAAAGAGGAGGACTACTTCACTCACTTGGCTCCGTTTCGTCCATGTTTTTCAATTATAACATCGGCTTTAAATCTATGCAGCAACTTTTTCTTGGTTCACATCATTTAAAACGACGTAAATTATGGGCTCCAGAAAGTGTGAATGCAGCATTGCAACAACAGTGCCTCACAGAATCATTTTATGGCTCAACTTTGAAAATTCAAAAGCATTGTTACTGTTTATTATTCCGTGGTTGTTGCAATAACTTTTGCTGGTGACAGCAGCAGAAGCTGCGATTGGAAAAACTATATTCAGAAACATCAAACATTTCACAACACATCTCAGGTAAGAAAGGTTAATGTTATGTGATTTTTCCATTTCCCCAAGGTTGCAATTTACTTGGCTTCACCTGCCAAGTAAATTCACCTGCCTAAAGAATTGCCTTAACCTTAATTCCCATGTTTATTATGGGTTGACCTACAGTTACCCGTCTCACTAACATACAAAGACCAATCAATGAAAATGACGCTTTGCTTTAATTTGCCATTCAAACTTTTACAAGGGTTATAGCCTTGTGTTTTCAGTCCAACAATCCAATTAAGGTCTTTGTATAGTCAAATAGGGGCTACAGCCTGCAGCATACACCCAAAACCTGCACCTACTATATCTAAATATGGTATGTGTCAACAGGGAGCAACAACTTATTCTCTTTGTGATGAGACTACTGCAATAGATACACAGTAACTGACAAATATAAATAAGGAATGTGGTAATTTTGGTTGATCTTATCTTTCCGGAAAAGATGGCGTTAAGCATCCACACATGTGGTCCTGTAAATGTTTAGGGATGTTTGAATACATGCCAACATGCACTTTTGGTTGTAAGTACAAATGCTTGCCCCCCTCTCGCCCGTCTGTCATCAGATGCTGAATAAAAACAAGACGGGAATTTAAATCCCCAATGCCTTTGATGTTATTTTGAAGTATTACAGCATTCATGAGTGTGTGAGTGCGTGTGGGTACATTCTAACATGTGTGTCTTCTTGTCTGAGCATAGTTGTGTATGAATGAAAAAAAACATTCCAGCTGTTGAATAGCTCATGGATCTTATGTGGACTGATGTGTGACACACTGTGTGTTCTTTTATAAATCCGGAAAAACCTCAGAGAGTCCTCAGAGACTTTGTGTGCCCACCACACAGGGAGAAATGTGTTTCAACAACAGCAGCTTATTTATGTATTGTTTGCTGCACACTTTAAATATGTTCTCATCCTTTTTTCCCCATCTATGTCTCTCACTGTCTGCCCTTCTCTCATCGCATCTGCAACTCTCATGCAACTTTCCCAGGCATGGTGTGGGCAGTGGCAGAAGTAGTGGCAGTAGTGTCCGAGTCTTTCCCATGCAGCCTCATAGGAGGGTCTTTGTTCCTCCACTAGGCTTTGGGGGTCCCCATAGCAGGGCTGTGCCCCACTCCGCTGACTCCACAATGGGTCTTTATGCTGCCAAGCCCTCCCCGTCACTCCACCATGCTTCCCTCGTCAGGGGCACATGGAGGCACTGGGGGCACAATGACACCAAAAGCCCATCCCTTTTCATGCCCTGTTCTGTCCTCATCGCTCTCTCTACAAAACATGCCAACAGAGTCAAATACAGTAGATGAAGTTTTTGCTGAATAACCACAGGCCAATATGCGCACTTTGAGTGATGCCTAATGTCTCGGTAGGGTACTGATTTCCTATTCAGCACAAGAACACTTGCCACCATGAGCAAAGACTTGGTTCTCACCAGGGAATGTGTGATAACACACAGCTAAATCCCATTAGCACTGTTGTTGAAGTCTTTGGTAGAAGAAGTGACACTAACAACACCCTCGCTCACACACAAAACACAGAGTAAAGGAAAAAATGGGACTGGCTCTATCTAATATAGCTGATATGTTCTCATACAGAATGTTCCTGATCACACTCACAGCAGTTGCCAACTGTATTTTTGGAGTTTGAATAAGGTCCTTAAAAAGCCCTTTGGGTTGAAAATATACAGCCTAGAAGCACATAGGCTTATAGTATTCTGTTAAGGTCGCGTGTCACGTGTGCCTGTGTGCACCAGGATGCTATTGTGAGCATGCGCAGAATAAATAGTAGGTGAGTTCCCAGATCAAAGAGACGATGAGTGTCTGTCCTTTTTTCTCCCGTGAATATTAGCCTCTAGCAGGCGCTAGCTAACCACTTTAGTGACTGTGATAACGATAGACTGCTGCAGAAATGTCTGACACTACATATTCCAAGTAACAGCCCTGAGTGAAACTTAGATCCATGTTGAATGCCCTCTTAAACCATCGCCAAAATAAGATGGTGACCTAATGGTGTTTTGCTGAGAAATGCTAGGATACTAGCAAGCTAGGACAGTCACAACATTGAGGCATCTGAAAAGTGGAGTGTGAAGGTGAATATTTTTGGTTGTAGACCATAGATCCATCCAAGTGGGGTGGCGAAGAAGGCATCACAGATGGGTATCAAGTTTGTGTGTGTGTGGCTATTTATGAAGCAAAATAATGTTTGTTCAAACACAATTTTTGGGAAAAAGTTACAGTCCCATTGTGAATCCATGTGAAGTTTAATGTATGGCCTAACCCAGCAAGAAGACAAGGATAAAAAGATTTTCGAAACAGTCAGGGTGGATCATGGAAAAGGCACCCCAGACCACTGTTTTCCTGTGTCAAGGCCAATACTGGCAGCGCCAAGGGCTGAGGTTGCCATGATAATGTGAGCCAGTTTAGAGCCACCACTGCAGAAGGAGAGATTTAACCCTGTCATAATCATGGACCAAGTTTTTAAGAAACACGTCCATGGAAATCAGATACAGACTTTCATGTAACCACATGCACACAGAGAAAGAGTAATTATCAAAGAGATGCAACCAAGACCATAAAGAGGAGGAGCGTTCCCGCTCCAGACCGATAATCAGCACAAAATAAAAACCATACAAATATAAGAAAGGAAAAAAACGACGACTCATTAACTGACCCTAACGCAAAGGGAGACAGGCACAGCTTTCTGTGTTCACTTAATGTGATGATGATTTAATAACTGTCTTATTTCCACACTGACTCACACACCCTGACCCTGTCCTACACAAGCACATGCACAGAGGGCCTGATGCTTTTGCTCAAAACCGAAATCTATCGCTTCACCATTCAACATAGAACATGTCTTAAATCTCAGGAGAACTTGGAAGTTCATGCTTGAAATATGCGTACAAGTCACAATCGACTGTCATTTGGAGAACGACCCAAACCATCATCCAGCTATAACAAAGCAGTGGAAAAGTATGCAAGATGTTGCCTGGTGATAGGGAAGTAACAAACAGCAGCAAAAGCCAACATAACAAATATAAACCACATTTTTTTGGAGAACTGAACACATTTTTTCTTACCTCTCCAACACATCCTCTCCACCCCAGCATGTGAAGTCGTCCACCATGTTCTCCCCTTCGCACAGCATCTCTGGCAACGCTGCAAAGAAAGACTTGTAGCGCTGCAGATACATCAAGAAGTCCCTAAAATTTGGGATAGATTGAAACAGTGTTAGTACATATACTGTAAGAAATATTTCTTCATCATGGTCCATGTTCAAAAAAAAACAAAAAACATACCACTGAGGAATCCATTGTGTTATTGTGGCATAAGGGGCCACATGTTTTTGAGGCCATATCTCCTTAAAATAACTCAGTGGTACCCTACCACCACAACAATACACGCATATAACACTAATCGTGATATTTATGATGACAGGAGACATTTGTGGTTCTAACTGTGACTACCTCAATTCAGCACATTCTCTAGACTGCGCAGTGCTACCTTCACCTGATAATCTCGAGCACATGTTACTGATACGGGTGCGCTTGTGTCGAGCACAAGATTGGCATCATAATTTGATCTGGCGCACACTGTTGCCACTCATGAGGCAGAGCAAAAACAGCAGGGGTTGTGAGAGGTTATATGCCGAGGTAAGTCAATGTTGTGAATCACTGTTCAAGTGCAACAGATGATATATATATATAAGTGTGGTTTTGTATGACATAAAAAAATGCATAGGTCACCCAAAACACAAAGATAACCAACTGTTAAAGTATATGAAAATGTCACATACATGTATATAAGTCGATATATGAACTACCATATGCTTGGTAAAAAAAAAATGTATGTGAGAGATGGAGGAATAAGTCCTTTGGATTAATGCTTACCTAGAGAGCGTTTTCAGACTATGTTTATTGTTCTTGGAGGGTTTCAGGGGGAACGAGCTGGGAATGATGGGAGTTGGAGTCCAGGGGAGATTGTTGCAAGCAAGGAGGGTGCACGGATGTGAAAGTGGAGGGGTGAGAGACAGAAAAAGGGAAACAAAAGGATAACATGACAGGACATGTGGGGAGAAAAGACCAGTCAGTTGACCCTGGAAGAGAGTGATTAATCATGCGCATGCAGAGAATGGCCACACCACAAAAACATCAATAATCATTTTCCCCCACACCACATCAGCAAAACAGGGACTGGTATGTAATGTATATGATCAGTTAGCAAACAAACCCAGAGAAACATGTGAACATGTAAATACAGTTAAACATTCAACACAAACAAACTTTTTTCTGTATTCCTTTATCCACTTTTCCCCTCATAGAAGTAAAAAAAAATGAATGTTGCTTTAATATGTTTCTTTTTCTCATCAGTACAATATTTTCCCTTTTTCCTGCAGTGGTAGTTGCCATGTGTCTGATGTGGTCAGTGCTCACATGTGCAGCAGTCAGGGCGCTGGATTGTGTTGCCATGAATGGTGTTGGCACTGCCAGGCCAGACCTGTCAGCTTGGCTGGCATCAGTGCAGTGATTCATGGTTTGGGACAAGGTCAGGCAGGCAACACTGCAGAATGTGTGCCTGAGTGCATGTTTTTGTGTGTGGTGCTATTTAAGCTCAGGCCCACTGGTGTGCAGAATTTGTGGCACTGCTGTCTGGGTAAACAGGAAATTGTTGGTCCATCAAGATTAATCTTACCCACACCCCCTTGCCTGTAGCCGGGCACATCAGTGCCAGCTGCTGTGGATATGAGGGAGGCTGCCTCAGAGGCCAGGTGGAGGGCATGGACTTAAGTGCCAGGCACTACATTTACTATGTGTGAGTGTGGGTGTGTGTGTGAGTGTGTGGGTGATATGTGATGTGCCCAACTAACCATATAAAGAAAGTGAGAAGTGATGGCAGCTGTGAATACACATTAGCCAACCCCTCTGGCTACTTCATACAGACGCAGCCATTGAAACTCACTTTTCAGGTAGCAGAAAGATGTGTTTTGATTTACAACAGGCAGTAGTAAACTCCTGAATAAAACTGTAGTTAATGAAAGTTCATTTTTATTGCCCGCGTCTTACTTCCTCAAGTGGGCGAGTTGCCCAAGCCACTGCTCTGGTAAAGGTTGGGAGGGGGCTGCAGATGGAAAAGGAGTTGAGGAGGTCACCGTAGAGGTTGTGACCTCTGGGCTTGTAGACTGCATAGTTGTAGGCTCCTCAGTAGAAAGGCCACACACCTTGTCCACCTGTGGCGATGATAGAGAAAACACACACATGCACACACCTGTTAGGATAGGAAAACGTATAAAAGGGTGGAGTTGAAGGGTGACTTCAAAACAACCCACCGACTGACACCTGCAGTTGAAAGCATACGAGGAGAACACATAAAGTGTTCAAAGTGAACGGTCTTTGTTCGCAGTTTTTAATGCAGAATGAATGCTCGCGGGATGACGCGAGTCATGAGACGAATTACAGAACATAAAAGTTCAGGATAACGGGGGAGGAGTAACATGGGAAAACAGTGGGCGTTAATTGAAGGATGTGATGAAAGAAAATGGTGTGATGAGTGAATTATTGCCAGGAGGGCTGACAGTAAATGTAACACATTCCACTACCTCATTGAGATGAATGAATGTGCACACAGTTGGCAATGATGGCGCACATCTCCAGTGGGCTATTACAGCCAGCAGCAGAGGAGAAGACAGCAGGGTCATGAGAATAAAGGGGCGTGTGCCTCAATCCAAGAAGGAAAATCAATGACATCTCATTGGCTTAAAAGCATCGAGGCAGCATTATTAAGTGGTTCTCAATTAGCTTGATAGACCCGAGTGTTACAGCTCCTGAATGCTTGAGGGAATAACTCCTCACAGTGATCAATGTACATGCGCTGCTTTGTCAAGAGGGATGTGTCACTCGACTGAATAATAATAATGCAACACAACTATGAAAAGAAAGAGAATGGGTGTCGAGCTCCACTTCTATTTTATTTGTTTTAACATGATTCAACCACACATTTGAATCCAAAGGCTTTCGGAACGATCTTCAGTCTGCACGAGGGAAATGAGAGCAGCCATGGCCCTACCATTGTCTACTTTGTCTACTTAGTGGTGTGAGGACTCACATCTGCAGCAAAAACAGCCCACTGCTATCCAGGGACAGTTTGAGCATGTGCAAAGGGACACAGGCATCTGTTCTATCTGCGAAACTTGTCCCTTCTCCATATTGATAGAAACATGATGACACTATTCTTTTTTACTGTTACTTTTACTGAAACCGTTTTAGCTTACTCTCTTTTGTCATGGTTTGGAAACCTGACTTTGAAAGAACGAAACTCACTGAATCTAATTGACGGCTGATCTGGGAGTCACAGCTGTGTCCAGAGTCGCTGTGTACCAGACAGTCGCAGCTGATGGCCAGCTCTGTTTGTAAAGATGACTCCCATCCACTTTGCAGTGAAATTCAGCACCTTCCATCTGGCCGGAGATTTAAAGTCCCGAGGTCCGAGACTAACCACAATAGAGACAGCTTTGTCCCTCTTGCAAATGTTCTTTTAATAAGCCTTGGTCATTTTATTTGAATTTTATTTTTTACCTTATCTCGTCTTTTTTTATTGGACGACTGACTTTTTTTATTCTGTTTTAATCCTCGTGAGTACTTGTCCGTGTCCATGTTTTGTGTGGTTTTAATCTGTCCAAATGTCTGTGTGTAATATGGATGCTTTCCTTCTTTTTTACCTCAAAACAAATCTACCTATGAGTATAAATAAAGTCACCTGAACATGAATTATTTGACAACAATTCATTGACATTGGTTGGCCTTCATAGAGCATGCTAATTAACCAATCCAATCCAATCCTGTAGATAAATTGTGCAACTTCCTCAGACTGATAGACAAATTGCCCCAGGTTAACATTTAGCATTTAGGTGGCACGTGAGAAGCCGGAGACAAACAATGACATTTTAATTTGATAAGGAACTGCACATGGTTAAAGCAATGTGTCCACATGCCAGGAGGAGTTTGGGTAAGTGATTCTTGAAGCAGCTGAAATTTGTCACCCCCAGCCAGCTTAAGATGCTTTCTTTCCTCCAGAGCGGAGCAGATCAGTCATCTCATGTGCCTCATAAACTCAGTTTGAATGGAGGTGTTTCACATAGGCTAGTTGCTTCTTAGTGTGTGTGGGGGAGGTTGGGCGGTCAATGGTGAAGGAATCCAATAGCTGCTTTTCGAGAAGTGTAAGTTACTACGTGACTACGTGGACATTTTTCTTCTCCGTTGCAATGTTTACCTATCACTCTCCATGCTCTCTCTCCTACTTTTTCTTTACAACATTCTGGTCTTAAATTATCTCCCGAGGCAGACGCTGGGCACGGGGAAAGGTTGTTTTATTGCATTAACCTTAGCCCCCCATAGACCCATAAAACATGCTCACATGTGGTAGAGCAGCTCACAGACGCATATGCACGTAGCCACACACACACACACACACACACACACACACACACACACAGAGTGAGAAAAGATAGTACACTGCAACTATTTTGTGCATGCAGCTCACTGAATACGCCAAATGCTCTAAGCAGGTGCTGCAATAGTTTTGGAGACAATTACTTTTTTTATTCCTTTGCTTCTGCACACAATAGTGTATTGACTTATTAAATGTCTGAATAAAGCTTCAGCATTTGATCAAGTGTATTGGATTTTATAAAATGATTTTCTTTTGTTCAGTTTGTGCTATTGCGTGTGTAGCAACACAATCAAATTAACCGGTGAGACTTTGTTAAGTGCCAGAAACAGTAAAGCCTTGGTTAACCTGACAGATGTTGAAGTGAACCATGTGTCTCGTCCTTGTTTAACAAAAATACATCTCCATAAAATATGGTCCCGGGATTAAAAATACATATTTCAGACAACATACGGTCCCATGACATCATGTCCAGACAGAGTTTGGGAGGTCTACAATGCTGTGTGTAAGGAAGAATGCATGTTTGTGTGAAAGTGGTGAAGTTGGCAGACTGCAGCGGGCAGGTGTGCGAAGAGCTGAGCAAAGAAAAGATGAGTCTGTAACAACAGTTTAGGCTGAGGAAATAACATGTTTATGACTTGAATGTTTCATTTTACTTCATTCTTTGAATTGTATTTGTGTTGATCAGTGTAAACTTGCTGCAATTGCATTTTGGCTGGATCTCTCTGAAGACCACTCTGGTTTATAAAATGTAGAGTTAAAAAGAAAAGACAATCAAACAGTTAGTGAGGCCTACAAGGACTGATGGTAACACATCCATGCAGTAAACAGAGGAAAAGAATTATCTGGACAAATCTGTGGGGAGAGTAGACAATGATGTCAGGAGTCTAAAAGAGCAGGATATTTTAACTGAGAACTGAGGGTTTAAATACATCCCATGACACCAAGCAAAAAGGTCATAGCTACACGTTATCTCCCCGCAGTTGTGATGAATGGAGGATTAAGACAGGACCTAATCCTGCCATTGTGAACTTTCAAAAAGGCTGACTGAAGTTTTAAACCCAGTGCCATTTCTTACCTGCCTTTGTGTGACACTGATACTATTCTCCGAGACCAAAAATGTAAACATCTGTGTAAAATATGAACACAAAGAGGAGGTCACTCACAGTTCTGTTTGCTTTATCATACAACAAATACAAGGGGGGAAGAGGTTCAAAAGTGTACTACTTTTGAAGAGGCCCCGAGAGATTGGAGAAAAGCCTGCATTTCAAAACAACAACGCTAAAACAAATGATTCTTATGCCTAACAAAACATACAAAAGTGTACACGGAACACAAAGTCATCGTAGGAAAAATAAACTGGATCTTCACCACGGGCGCTCTTGAGAAATGGAGACATGCTCTTATAGGTTGGATCATGTGTTCATATAATCCTAAAGGCCAATCGGATGACAGATTGAATTACGACGTGAGCTAGGAAACCGCCATAAATCAATTATCTCCTGACCCGTTGATGGCGTGAGAATGAAAATCCCATTTGAGCACAGCATGAGTACTTAGTCTGGAGTGTGTATATGTGTGACCACCTGTTTGCCCTTGTTACACCTTCACAATTTCAGCTATTTTGTGGAGCATTCCTTGTTTGATTGCCCAAGGACAGAGACTGGTGGAGGAGGGCAGATTGGTGGGATGCATGTTTGTCACCAGGAGAAAAAGCATGGAAACACAAGGTGTGTTCAACTGCTGCCAATGCTACACAGCTACTTGTAGCATAAAAAAGAGGGGAAAAGCAGGTTCGGTTTCACTCCCGTTTGTGTATATTCATGTATACATGTATGTTTTGCATATATTTATGTGTATCATGCATGTTGAGCATTTGTATTTATGCTGGTAAGAGAGTGTAAGAAGATAGAAAGAAAACCCACCAAGCCCAGGGCCATCCCTCATCTTGGGGAGTATTGGCTTACAGATAGCAACCGTGGTCTTGTCTTCCCAGTTTATTTATCAAGGGATTACCCAGTAAAGCCAAGGAAACATTCTAAGCTGCACTTCTTCCCAAGCACACAGCATTATGACATGAGACAATTTGTTTGGTAAATGAAGCCCCCCACACCCACCACTTTTCCACTTTTCCATTTTTTTGTATACACATCGCCTAATACTAGAGATTACTCAACCCAGCCCTGCCAAAGTCAACGCCAGATAAATTCACCCTCTAGTAAAGCCAGGCGATTCTTAGTATTTGCAACAAAGGTGCACACTTCCCTTCAGGTTGTCCCTTTACGACAGTTGGCCTTTAATGACTGGTAGTCGAGTGGAGGATAACTCCGGCCAAAATAGGGTGGGATTTAAAAGATATGGTCAGATACTGACATTGTTTATATTAATAATCCTGTCCTTCACTTAAACAATAGCGTTCTTGCACAAATCACAGTGCATCAGTGTAAATGCGAATACACATCTGTGCAAATTACGCATTGTTATCTCCACTTTATTTACACATTAAGGTGTCCGCTTGAATTTCACTGGACTAGCAGTGTTGTGGTGAAGGCAGGAAGCAGGCTTGTTACTGGAGAGTTGCCACATTAAACAAAAAAAATCTGGGTGGAATAAGAAAATATCTCCTTCCACAACAGAGTTGGAAATAATTTTTTGCTTAACCACACACAAAGACAGATTGAGGTTTTTAGGATGGCGAGTTTAATCAGGCCGTCATGGACACAAACAGTTTTAACCCAGTGTTTGGACAATAGACTTGCATTTTTCATCAATGAGACAGATAAACAGGAAAACTCTGGAGTTCATTCCATCAAAACAATACGAACGATTCTTCAAGTATCATCTAATATGGATCTGGGTGGAGCAGTGAGGGTTGTAATGTAATCAATGAATGTTGCTCTATAGTTTATAGAGCACAGAGCCTCAGGATAAAATAGATTTATACAGAATGCATGTTCACCAAGGTCTAGTTAATCCTGAGTTATCTGCTCTCACGGTGTTCAATGGAGAATGCATAAAACGTGAATTCAGAGTTGTTTTCTACTTTTCTTAGAAGACTAGGTGTAGTTTGCACCCTGTAAATGGTTTGGATGCTCGGCTGCACAAGGTCTTCATCCCCTCTTGATTGCATTTTCGATGGCACTGTTTATCACTTTTGTTTAGGGGGGGGGGGAGAGAGACAAAATATGTATGTTTATTTTTGGGGATTTTGCCCAATTAAATGTGAAATGTAATTCAAAAAGTAAAAACAAATAAATAAATAAATAAATGTAAGTACCAATACGGTAATGTGAAATCATCTTCATTATAAGTTAGTGGTGCGTAATGCACAAATACTAATGAGGTATTACTATTTTAACAGTAACTGCACTTTAAATATTACCGTTTTTAGAGAGTTTCTGTGTGTATGCAAAGCACTCTCCTGCCTGTCTTCTGCCTCCACTCACCATAAAAAGAGGCACAAATGGCACACACTCCCTTGCCAAATGTCCACATATTGTCAACAGAGCAGGCACACAAAGAGAAATATGGCTTCGTTTCACACACAGAGCTCGTCTGTAGAAGATGCGCGGAGAGTGAACTGTGCAGAGCAACCATAGGAGTCAACATGTCCAACTTAGCAAAGCAACTCGCCGATAAACACGCCGGCCTGTCAAACCTGTTTAGCATATGTGATTGATAACATAATTACGTCATGCCCATTACCTCAAATTATAAATTGAGTAAATAAATGGAGCATGATTTATTTTGCGTGAACTTCTTTCACCATTGGAATTTTATGAGGCAATTACAGGCAGAACTGTTTATTTTGGCTGGATTTTTTTAAACTTACCAATGAGGCAAAACTCTCTGTAACGCAATGTTCACACTGATACCACAACTTCCAAGCTGCCTAAGATTTAGGCGTTCACAAATATGAGATCAACAGCACTGGGTGAGTATACAAAAATGTATGTATAATATATACTCAGTTCTATCATGTTCATTATCTATCTATCATGATTGTCAATAATAGACTTTCACCAATGAGGTGCACACTGTCTTATGAGTACACATAGTAAATAAATTATATGTGGTTACAAAAAAAAAAGTGAAGATGACAATGATCTAATTATTTACAGCAATCCAATAATTCATGTTGTAAATTGGGGATTCTGGGAAACCACTTCCTTGTTTTTACAATTGTACCTAATGAAGAGTCTACCACAACAACAACTGAATGTTTACTCTGACTCGGTTCCAAATTTAAAATTTGATTTTGTCTAAACAGCCAATCAACTTGTCAAAGCGTGGCGCAATCAATCTGCCAATCTACCTTTTATTTGTTTCACATTAGCCATAATGGCTTCACGCCATAATCTAGAACAGTCACCTTCATTCATTGTAAGGAAAAAAAAAAACAACAAAAAAAAACAGCATACAACACTCCCTGAACTACTCACAAGCAGACTGCAATAGCTTTCCACTTGGCGTCTCCCAGAAAGCCTTGAGTAAGAGAGGACAGATGATTTACAGCGGTGCTCTTCTTTTTTTCCCTCTCTCTGCCAGATCTTCCTTGCCATCTTTAAAGATCTCAATTTATTCCTTTTAATTCACTTTATCTTTTTTCTTTAGTCACTCTGCAGCTATTGTCAATCAGCCCTCTTCCTCGCCTTTTACACCGTCTTATCTGAGTGATGTCAGTGCTAATTAAAGAGAGACTCTGTCCCTCATACATCACAGGGAGAAGTCCTTGAGATTCCATTCAGCGAAGAGAACTCAAGAGTTTCTCCATCCACACTTGCTTGTTTTTTTCCCCCCTGATTAAATCACTAACAGATGATCTAAAAATGAGAGGCTCTTGGTTTTTCCTTGTAAATATGGGTGTTACTGAGGAGTTTGTTGACAAGATTTGTCCATCTTTGTAAACAAATTTCCGAGAATTAGAGACACACAATGTGGCAAGACGTCTCTGAGGACTCGAGTGGTGTTATACCACAGGGATGGAGGGAAGGGGCAGGAGAAAAAAACACAGAGGAAGGTCAAGTGAGTTCATCTCGTCTGTGTCTGCGATATGGTGGCACGGTAAAAGCGAGCAAAATAAGCTTGCAAATAGAAAACTTCAACTCTACATGTCCATTTGCAGTCTCCCAAAGAACCAGTAATTGCTGTTAAAATGATCGCACAGACGCAGTAAGTATTTGTGTTAGCTGTACCAGCAGCTGCTGCATGAAATTATTATACCTGACAGCTCGAGTTAAAAGGTGTTCATATACCAAGCCGGTGGGAACCGTGGCATCAGGTGAAGCAGTTGCATGTATGATAGATACATACAGGGGATACAGGCGTAAAAAGGCCATGTAGAGTGAAAAACTCAAATTCTGGTGTTGTATATCTGGTTCAAATCTTGAGTCAGATTTTTGTGTAACAAAGACATATGGATATGAGCTTTGTTATTATTCCCCACAAATTATGGCAATATATTTTATGTGCCTTTGAATTAAACGATCTTTTTGTCCCTCCGCCACTTCATTTTTTTTATTCCATGTGAAAAAAAAAACCCAGTACATCTGAGAAGCAGACGTCAGGATCTAAGGAAATCCCCGCATTATTTAGTGTCCCTCCTGTGAACATTTCGTCAACTTATAATCAACCATATCTGCGACAGAACATCTATATCTGAAATAATATGATTAGACCTGTCAAAGTCAGGGGTCAGAGAAGGAAACACTGCTCTATGTTGAGAACCAAATCAAGTGGCCCCAAAATCAATCGTCCACTGATTGCTCGCCGTTTCAACTACATATTTCATACAGAGGAAAAATAAATTGAGGAATGAGAGCTGCTACAAATTGGCAGAATATTAAAGCACGACATATACTAAAAGAGAGATGAGGAAAGCAGGGAAGGAGATGTGTGAGGGGGGCTTAGGAAAAAGCGAGGCTGCACCCAACCATGATTAGCTAATGGAGTGCTGAGTAAGTCTGTCAGTCAGCTTGAGGGTTGGAGGCAGTGCCAAAGGCACAGACAACTTAAGCAGATGGGTGAAAGGTATAGACTGGTGCTGAGCATAATTCTGTATCAACTTCCATTCTGTCACAGCCTCAGATAAAACATAACAATATCACACTATATTAATAATACAGCACTGAGTCGTTGTGGTTAATCATTTCATATACAGCTGATGACTGGGTATCTAAAAAACATTTTTTTTTGTTAATGTGAAAGTGAGTTAGTGGCACATTAATTGTTAGTATTATTGCATGGATTGAAATGCAACTAATTATTAACTTGGCAAAATCATTATGAAATGGTACAATAAAAGAAAAATGAATATATCCAGAACTGCTTGCTCACAAAAGCTACACATAAGACCATACAATGTATATATTACACATACTCACCATATTGGCCCCTTCCTATACTGTGCTAAACCCTAAAATACAGGGGTGGTACATAATGACATGGGGAGTCTTACAGTTGGATAATGACAACGTTTTTTTTCACACCAATGATATTATTTCATTTTATTGAAGACTAGAAAAGAGAAAACACATTTTTGCAAATGTAAGCAACTTCAGTCTACTGAGTTGCCGCCATGGTGTATGGAAACCTTCCAGTCATCCCACTGGCCCTTGTTTCCATTATCTTAAGACCGAGGCTGCCATTATCATTCCTGTATAAGACTATAATGAAAAGATGTGGTAAAACCAACAAGTGGATAAGGTAGACCTGCATAGAAAATGCTCTGGACCTTTGATACTATTCATTAATGAGCAGACAACAACATTCTGAGTGAACGGATGATGGTCTGAATAAATACAGCGCATGCCAAGATTCCCATGTTAGGCTTCATCCTGTAGTTTGCTCATCTTTAGCATGTATAATATATGGGGGGGTTACCCTCAGGGGCACATGAGTCATATCATTTTTATGGTCATGTCAATAAACAGCAGTCTGTGGCCTATCAAGCACAACTGACCCTGGAGGGAGAAACTTTAAAATGAATTCAACAGTGCACTATTCAGAAGGTGAAAACCTCACCAAACATTTGAGCTACCAGGGGCCCAATAAGACCTGCCACTTTTACTGGACATTTCCCAATTTTCTCGTAATTGTGTCTACTCAACACAATCCAGCCCCACAGGCTCCCCCACGAAACGTAACCACTTCTCTTGGAGCCACGGTCATTCTCCATCTCAATAAGATCAAATATGTGTTAAAACAGGAACTATCCTGCTCCTGCTCCACATAAGTATCAATAGCAGCCTTTCAGGCTCATGCGCACTGTTAGTATTGTCACAGGGTGGGCCATACATTTATGCTCCTTACTGTAGTTCTAAAAACCTGATACCTGAACGTGGTGCGGAGATGATGATGATGAGTGTGTGTGTGTGTGTAAAGTATATTTGCTGTGACCCACATCCTAACCAATGACGTATAGTGCAGCACATATAACATATTATGGGGCAGACAGTGTAGTCTGTAGCTCTCAGTGAGAGATGGAGCAACCACAAAACGGTTTGGGATTTGATCCCAGTGTAAAACCGCACAGTCACAATAATTCTTTGAATAACAAGTTAATATAAAATTCTGACTCGGCAAGAAAGGGTTCACACATACATTACGAGTTATAAAACGATTCTCAGTGAGTTAGGTATTCAACCCAGTAGGATAAAATTATTGATGGGTGTTTACAATGGGGTATTCGTCTGGTAGAGGGCATTTACAGGTTTATGGGTGAAGGCCAGGAGATCTGCACTGAGACTTATTATTGTTCTTGACAGGCCACTGTGGATTTATAAAATGGCTCTGTGATTTAATACATCCATGCATGTCATTTATGTGAGCATGTGAAAGCTTTGTTGGTCATTTTTTTGCACACTAGCTGATGTGAAGCAGAGCACAGACAATCAGAGACACCAGTTTTCATGTGGGGCCACCACCTTCTCCATTCGCCTTCAGTCTCTAAGCTCTTTTTTTTCCAGCTGACTGGGTCTAGTTGTATGGCTTAGCTGGAACCTTTTCAATTCTGCCCCACTTGTAGCCTGTGTCGATCTCCCTGCTCCCACTTTGCCAGCCACCCCATGAATACCAAGCAGATACACACACACACACACATACTCATGCAATACATGCAGGGTCTATTTCTGCATGTAGTTGCATCAGGTCAGTCTCTTAAAGCCCAGCATCTGACACTCACCTGCTTGAGTGTGGATGGGAGTATAGCGAAAGTGAGTGATGTGTGTGTTTAACGCGAGTCTTTAGTGCAGACTTCCTGCAGCTTTGATGTTCCTCCGCAACTTCGAAAGGGGGACATACCAGTGGTTTCACATGTTTAAGCCCATTAACTACAAATGACTTACATTTTATGTTACTGCCAACCATTTTCCAACAGAATCACGGTACATGCAAAATATACTTTTCCACCCTCCAGGCAAAAACATTTAACTTAGATCATTCTGGTACAGTTTGAAAAAACATAACACAAAGAGTGCTGAAACCTGCTAAAGAAAGCAGAGTTTTCTCTGCAGCACATAAATGAGCTTGAGTAAAGAAAGGTTAATGAAGAGTTGACATTTGCCTGCTAAACGGAATTGCTTTGTTTCTCACAATACAACCATGGCAGTGTTGGTCCCATTAAAAACTGTATATTAGAGACCTGCATCCCAGACAACTTTTCAGCGAGGGAAGCATTTTCCTCCCATGTTGTGTCCTCACATTCAACACAGTGAAAAAACTTTTGTCCAAGCCTATGATATAAATCATAAAGATGCTTATCTGTAATCCTTCGAATGGGATGCGGACAAGTAAATGAGGAGGAGAGTGAGGGGTACACACTCTGAGAAGAATCAGGGATGTTACATGCAATTAGGTATTTCACAAAAGAGAATGCTGAAGTTCACTTAATATACACTGTTGACAGCCAATATAAGGGCTGTGTAGATATTTTGTTTTGTTCCGTTTAATATACATAACTCTCCGCTGATCACCTTCTGCTTGTGTATTAAAAAGTGAAGATAAAGATGTGTGTTCTGAATTTACTGACAGAGCTGATTTTGGATGGGGAATGAAATGCAAACAGTGCTATTAATCAAGGTACTTTACATCTGATCTCTTCTATACAGTAGGTTGCTTTACATGAACAAACACTGAATGTAGTTTCATATAGAATACAGCAGTCTTTAGTTTATAAAAACAGATTGGCAGTCATTCATGAAACTGTCTCTATGTTGTGAACATCCAACTTATAACTACATATAACATAAGGCATATGGTAGTACTCATAGCATGCGAGTGCACCAATTCTCATTATAGCCTCTACTTTTCTCATTTCCATCATAGTCAATGAGGAATTCATAATATTCCCTGAGAGTAAGAATCTAAACAACTGGAGTGATTTTTATCTGCCTTGCTGTTTTGGAAAATGATTCCTTCCCTAGCCTCAACACAGCCCATATTTCCTTGGAGGAGGCTGAATTTTTCTTTTTGTAGCATAAACATTATTTTTCTCTGAATAGTTTCAATACTGTGCAAACACTAATGGAGTGTGGAGGGTTCTTTGTTGCACTGGTGGAAAAAAATAGCTCAGAACCCACAGGCGGCCTGAAAACCCTGTCCAATCAATACAGTGAACACTGCCAAAGTATATGTATAAAACAAAGATGTTAAACAAAAAGGTTTCGAGGTTGTTCCCGCTTCTGCATTTAAAGCTGCTGATCTGTGTTTCACCAGTTTGTACTCACTGTGGCAGTGATGATTGAGCCGTGGAGCTGAGCGTAGAGCAAGGCCTTGTTAACGCGGCCCCTGACCTCCAGCAGAGCCAGTTCAAGGCTGTGGTGCCCGGCCATGGCGTGAGTGAGCTGCTCCAACAAACTGGTATACCTCCTCCAAGACTGATCCAGCTCTGACACGCTGGCCAAGCAGCCTCGCATTACATTCAGACAGTATCCCACGCAGGGCTTGATAAGCGTCAAGCCTCTGCAGTGGGAGCAGTACACCATCTTCACAAGGCCCTTCACACACTCTTTGGTCAGGCTGATGTGTTCAGTGGCATTCATCACCTCCAAACCCTCCTCCAGGGCCAGACCCAGCTGCCGCCCAGCTCCTAGGGCCCCAGCCAGCTCCTGGGCCATGACAGCGGGATGAGGTCCGAACGGGTTGACATCCTGCCGGATCATACGGAGACAGTCTCCCATTTCACTGCCCACCATCATACTGCCTTCAATGCCTGGATTGATGAGTTTTGTGTAGACGAGTGGGAAGAGGTTGTTAAAGAAATGATGAACTGTCGCCTCCACCGACACATTGGCCCCGCGGAGATAGAGCGAGAGTGAGGAGAAGAGTTGATTTACATGAGGCAAGGCATGGTGAGACAGGGATGGGTATGCTCCCTCCAACAGAGAACTCAGGTGTCCCTGAGAGAACGATAACAGGTACTGGAACATGTCTGCAAGGTAAACAGAAGAGAAACATAGGGATATTAAATAGTATAATGTTGATTTCAGTTTTTTTTTTTTTTTTTTAATCATTGAATCTAGAAGCTCTCCATGAAATGGGTAAGGCACTTATATAATGAAACACATTTCCAAGCCCTGGCTCCCAAACAGCTAAACTTGGCTTGCATCACTAAGTTGGCTGAGGAACCAGAGTCAAGTTTCCCTATAATGCATTTGGATATCATTGTGTATGAAGTCATCACCCCAATAAGTATGTCTTAAGGAGACAGACAGAGGGAGGGGGGAGAGATAGTTGGGAGGGAGCAAGACATCAACCGCAATCAGTTTGCGTGTTCTGTGGAGAACACTATATATTGTTTGAGAATCTGCAGGGATTTCTGGCATGCAACCAATCTGCAAAACACAGACACAAAAATAGTTTTGTCATCCACATCCTATGTCATTTCCTGGTGAGCATATGAGGCTGTAAAGCAATCAATGATGTCAGCGCAGAGACTGATTAGCACCAATAGCGTGCCACACTCTTGCTAAGTGAGTGACTGTAACAGAGCAAAATGGAAGGGTAGAGGCCAAGGAATGGGAAAGAAATAATATTAAAACAGCTTGATTCTCCTCAGTTTTTTCTGTATCTTTAAAGTACCCTCGAACTGACCCCTGCTTTCACTACTCACTGACATCAGTGACATGGCATATCGTTCCATTAAATTCAACCAGATATGAGCTGATCCCCAAATGGGCTATACAGCCAAACTCATCCCATTATTCCACTCTCTCCTTTACTACGCGTCCATTTAATCACATTACCCTCTCTCCTGTCCTCCTTCTCTCCACACGCTCCCTCTGTTATGCAACTGTGTGGCACAGTACGGTATACACATGTACTGTATGTGTGTGTTGGTTTGTGTGTATATACACGTGTCCTGGACACAACACTCTTTTCAGGGGGGGGGGCTTAAAAGCATGGCAGGTCATGAAGGAGCTGTGGCAACTGTAATGAAATTGAGACAAGAGGAGGAGGGTACCAACATACAAGACCTAACCCCCACACACGTGTCACACACAGACATACGTTCATACGTATACACACGTCACACACACGATCAAACTCCAGTAAGTAAGTAAAGCTTTATTTCCAAAGCACCTTTAAAAACAGCAATTTACCAAGTGCTTTCACATACATAAATAAAAAATACAGAGAAAAGGAAGAAAAGCAATGAGATAAAAGGATAAACCCATAAATACTTCAACACAACTGTTACCAAACTGGTGTTTGTGCTACCTCTTTAGGCATAATCCCTTCCTTGTCAGGACAAGTAGTCCTCACGGAGACCAAACCTTGGTCTTAATGAACCTGAACCTCATTTCTAAAAGGAACATTTAGTTTAGGGCTAAGATCTCAATTGTGGTCAAATTAGAGTTACGATTAGGCATAGATTAGGCATAAGGCTTTGTTAAGGCTGTCAAAATGAATGGGAGTCATTATGAGTCCTTAAAAGGATAACAGCGCGAACCTGTGTGTGTTGTGTGTGCGTGTGCCTGTGTGTGTCCAGCCCCTCCCTGCTCACAGACAGAAGGATAACAACAGTCATGTCCTCCTCAACAGCTGCACTAATATGACCGCTGTCTGTGACATGCAGGGACTCCCCGACGTTCAGTGAAAGGCACCAGTCATTTGTAATGCCCCAGAAAACACTAGCGTCATGATCAGCGCAGCTCACACTCTCATAAAACATTTTAAAAGGCAGCCTATTAAACGGGTTCTGAAGAGTGTGATGTGTGAGACTGAAATAAAGTAGACAGACATGAGATGTAATGGTCTGCTGGGGATTATAACGGCAAAGCAAAGGGTGACAAGTCGTGGTCTGACTACTGACTGAAAGCCGTTAGGAAGCCCCTCCAGACACATTCAGCTAATGACAGACAAACTGGAGCAGCAGAACGACAAACTCAAAACGAAATGAAAATGAGCACAAACAGCATAAGGCTGACAGAGAATTTGTATAGCTGCAGTTTGTGAGTGCAGAGCTGGTACCAGTGTTAAGTATGCCTGCTGCCTGTCAGTCACGGCGCAATAGTCATACTGTATGTATATCAGAAGACGTACCCACAAGCTTAGGTCACACAGTCACTTACATATTGTTGTTATAAAATGATCATGCTCAGAAATACCAAAGTTTAGTAAGGTGTGATATATATATATATATATTTTTTTTTTTTATCTAGTCTTGTGAGGGCCATGACAGCATCCTGCTGAGGGTTTATGACAGACTCATTAAATCATGAAGACATTCTGTACTTGTTAAAATATCTTATTTTTTTTGTTTGCCAAGAGAGTGACATGGAGAGAACATGAAAGACGAAAAAAGGGGAAAGAGAATGGAAGATTGCCAGGAATAAATGTAATAAAAAAACAGCAACTGAACTTTAAAACAAGGAAAAACAACTACTGTACAAGTGGACTCCACCTTGTGAACATGCTCTGACATCTGGATTCATTTGGCCCCTGGGTCCGGAGCACTTCCCTGTCTCTCCATGGCTTTTTACTTCAAACATGTCCTTCTCTGGAAATACAGGAGGAGGACAGGAATCCACCTCAATTCCTTGCCACACTCTCTCTGACAAACAACAAGGTGGATCTCAGGAATCATTCATTTTCTACATCAGTTATTTTCTATACTCTATCTTCTGTGCTCTCTCCCACACACAGATCCGGTTTCTCATTCCGCGATAAATCAAGTAAAATCATTGTGGGGTTCTCTGCACTTTCCAGTAGTGGGAAACAGGTTGAGAACAAAAAACAAGAAACCCAAGAAAGAGAGCTTTTTATGTCCTAACTACCACTGCATGATAGTCAATTGGGCTTGATTGTTCCGTCTTAACCACTGCGTCTGAATCCAAATTTGACCACACTCCATTCAGACATACTGTTGTGGGTGGCTATCATTACCATGTCACAGTCTCCCAACTGTACGCCTCTTGGGAAATAAAGTCTGGCTGGACTGAGGCTATTTTGCATGAAGCAATTATCTCTAATTTGCAAGGAAGCCCAAAAAACACTGACTTTCAAAACACATAATTGTCAGGCTAACTATACAGGAATAAATGAACAGGTCTGCATTTGTCTGTAGCCCTGTGGGGTTAATGTGACATGCTCTCTGCTCGGAATAAACAAGGTATTAAATGGATAAAAAAGTGGTGGCAGAGCAGAAGAGGCCTTTGTCATGCAGTGGCCTACAATGAGTTGAATTTATGACGCTGCAATTGGATATTATACCATATCTTTCCACCGATGCTATGCCAAGGCCACTTTCTGAGATCACAGGGTTTTAATCATAAGAAGCTATTTCCACTTTATATTCTGCATGGCAACCCAGTGTTTTACCGGTACAATTAAATCCAAAATGTCACCATGGTAAAGCTGCCTCAAAATACGTAAGCCCACTGGCGGCTCTGAGATTTGAGTCACAAATATAATGTGTCTTGACTCTGCTAGCCAGTGGTCTCTGATTTTTATACCACCTATACAATGAGTAAGAAGTGTGTGGGCGTGTGTCAACACTGTCACACTGTGCCAAGGTAACAAAGGCTAAGGTATCATAGCTAGGTTACCAAAAGTCAGAGCCAAAGTGCCAAACATAAAGCACTGACTTTGGAAACTGAGGTCTTATGGAGTGCATGGCGGCCCCTGAAGAACTTTAACAACACTGTGCAGCCATTTTCTTTGGAGTGGTCTGCAGAAGCAGACTATGAGGAGAAGGAACACACTCGATGATGGAGAGGAAAATGATTGCTGAGCTATCATCTCTGATTGGACAACTCATCCCACCATCTGCAGGACATCGACATAGCACAGAGTGATTCACCTAAAGTGACTCAAAGCTTCTCTTCCTGCCACGATTACCAGATTAACCAACACTGCTCCCAGTAGACCACATACACGAGAACTCTACAAAGTTCAGTCATCCATTTAAACTGTCGATCCTGTCTATTATTTCTATTTCCTTATATTTATATAGCATGATTACAGATGTATGACTTTTTTCCCCTGATGTTTCCTATGTTTTGCTATCCACTTTGCTGCCGGAACAGAGAAAATGTCCTCATTCCCCATGGGTCCAATAAAGGATTATTGATTTCCAAATTTTGTGGAGGGGTGGAACATGACCCAAGGAGGAACCTATTAAAGTTTGGAGCAGATTGGGATAAATAGGCGAATTCAGAAAATCGATTTTTTTTTATTTTCTTAAACAAAATTAAAATTGGGCGTTAGTCTTGGCAGAGCTATGTGCTCTCTAAGTGCTCTTTTAGCTTTCCTTTAGTTTGCTTTTTAAAGTGTAAAGTGTTTTGACTCCCATAAAAATGTAAGTTTTAATGTTTTTACATGTGTTATCTCTTTGTTGTATAGCATAAATATGTAATATCCATGCAAAGATTTTGATTAAATGAATACAAAATTTCAAATGTAAAAGTATATCCATTTATATACAGAGTGAATAGTTCTGCTATAGGTGAGGCTGACCCTTTTACAGAGTGCAAATAGAAGTGCATGTGCTGTACTACATGTGCAAGTGCATGCATGCATGTGCCTGCACGGGTGTGTGTGCATATGTGTGTATGGCATGTGCTTGGAGATGTGGTAATATTGTGATAATGAGGTAGGAGACACTGTTCTCATACCATGGAGCTGTGGGCCATTCCTATCTTGGCAATCAGTCCCGACTGAACCTGGCCAACCATCTTCTCAGCAAAGCATTTTAATCCTACCATAGGTTTTTGGTTTCAGGCAGGTCACCACAAAGATATGTGACATAGTGACACATGTGTGGATTACACATCCGTGTTTTAATTAGTAGAAATACTGCACAAAGGGCCATCTCCCACACAACACAGCTCATCTTGGGTTACAGAGAAGCTGCAATGTTGCCTCTAACTTTTTAGCAAGCAGTTTAATGGGAATAATCTATAAATGAGTCAATTAATCAATAAGAGCTGATTCATCAAACGTGTGCGGCCAAATCACGTCCTGGAAAACTGACCTCCAAGAATTGGAGAGCTGCACACAAACCTAATCAGCCAAGAAAGCATGCATATTCAATCACATATGCGTGTGAGCATATAACCAACTAACCTGGTCACAAATCCTAATTTGCTTATTTTTCCTACCAGGGGGCAAACAGGTGGGATAATTAGCTTGAGGGGAAGAACGGGAGGAGGTAAAGGATGGGGAGGTGAGTGGGGGTAGAAAGCTCCTCATTTCTCCATCGGCATTCCAGTAATTAAAAAGGCTGCCCAGCCATATCAAAACTCTGATACATAAACAATTCCACAGATGCCATGGAGGCCTTCGTAGTGCACTGAGCTATAATGCAGTGCGGAGGAAAAGTGGAGGCATGGAGTGGCGGCGGGGGTTGTGGGGGCTGCTTTGGCCAAAGTAAGGAAACATGATCGAAGGCAGAGGGACGAGCAGATGAGAGAGGGACAGGGACAGAAGAAATGGAGTGCAGGGGCAGTGGGTGAGGGGCTGAGGGGAGAGCATTGGAGGGAGGGAGGGCTTGTTCAGATGGCTATTACCATAAAGGGGAGAAGGGGAAGGCCAGCCTTGGGGCAGACTGTTGACAGACTGATGGACAGCACCTCTGGTCTAAAGCATTAAGGGGCAACAGGTCTGTAGTCTATATAGACCGACCATTTCTCTTCTGTTTGTTGGTACATAAATCACTGTATCTTTCAGCATGTTGTCATTGTGAGGAGCAGCACAGTGTACACACTTCTACATGTATGCGTAAAGTGTGAAAGACTGGAGGATTTTTCTTTAAGAACTAACTACAGACAGCAATGTAGTTTTGTAATAAGCAGAAAGTCTTGTCAAGGTAATAAACCAATAAGTTTATCAGAAAATGAGGATGATATAAGACAGCTAGAGAAAGGGACTGGGCTCCAGATTTTCATTAAAAAGCAAATGTAACACTTGGGCAAACATGAGATTAACATGAAACAGGCTCTTGAACACACTCTCAGGTGTGAAAGGAACCGAAGATGAAAGAGATTTTAATGAAGAATGTTCTACTTTACTTAACAGGTGGGGCCTCTGTTTTCGTTTTTCAGCTTAAGCCTTGAAGGGTAATTTGTGCATTGCTTCAATCTACTCACTCTTTGATTTGGCTTTTACACTTCTGCCATTAAAAACCAAATACAAAAAAAAGGTTCAATCTGTTTCGTTAGGTGAACTGACTCAAGAGAATATACTGAATAAACAAATACAAAAAAAAGATAAAAGTATAAAAAAAGTTTTGAAAATTAAGATAAAGTGTGTGGTGGTTGTTTTAGAAGCAGATCCATGTAAACCGCCTGTTCATGTTGGCACATAATGCAGCGGATATGGTTCATCTTGGATTTAAAAAACTGCACAGGGTCAGAACGACTATGTATAATTTCTTTCACATATTGATCCTCCTCCTCCTCCTCTGGAACACAACAGATGAAAGACTGGAGGATTAGTGAATAAAACCTTCCATGGGGAATCCTTAATGGTATGTTACGAGCCACAGGGGCAAGGAACAATAAAGGCGAGGCAAAAGAGAAGTGTCACAGGGTGTTAGGAGGAAAGCGAGTTGATGTGAATGGAGGAGTGATGAGGTGAGGTGGCAGTGAGAGATGGGAGGAACATAGCTGATGGCTCTTACCCACTTAGAGATTGCAATTGCAAGTGTAAGGGTAGGCTATACTAAATACATGACACTTGAACCTGTATAAGATGTTTTTATCATTATTATTGTTGTAGTTTAAAAGTGCATACACACTTCCTGTATTTTCTTGATGTGTTCCAATAAAGTCAGCTAGAAATAATGATACTGTATGGTCATTATAGCATTGCTAAAACAACAATTCTAATGGTGGTCTTAAACATTTGCACAGTGCTGTATGTACTGGACGATGCTCATACACTCATACATTCAAAGCACATTAATCACACACCCTGATCTCCCACAGGCATCGCGTGGAAGTGGCTCTCCTTCACAGACATGCAAGTCTGGCCAATTTGCAGTGTTCAACCCTTTAGTCTGTCATGCTAAGTCTCACTAATGCTCATTTCGTTTCTCCCAGGACAACCTTATTTTGGCTCTCTTTACAAGATCCCCTGTCATTAAACTGAATAAAAAGTAGAAAAGATGAAGGTTCTCAGAAATCGTATGAAAAGCACTTTGACTGACAGCTGTTATACGATTACATGTGCACACAGTGATTTGTTTTCACATTTCATGGCTGTGGGATCAGTCTGTGAAAGACCAGAGCAGCAGAATCAGGCAGGACACAGGAAAGGCCAGACTGAAGCACAAATCCCATCAGCCACTCAGACAGATTGTGTTAGAGAAAAGCCAAATTCTCTTGCACAGAGGAAAATCCCCCAAGAGATGCAACTTTGTCTGATTACCAAGACACTTCCTGGACATCAAGCCTATTGTCTTCATACAATACTAGCGAGTCTGCTGAAACTGATGTCTCCAAGAACAGTTTATTTGTTAGTGAGTTGTGTCAGAAAATCAATCCATGTTAGGGGGAGATTGGTGAGAAGTAAATAAAGGGATATTTATCTCAGTTCCATTTCATTCCATCATGTCAAATTATGGCTGTGGAGCCTGGCAGCAAGCAAATCTTCACAGATCTTTTATTTGTCTAGGCACACGATGTAACATAAAGGAATATGGATGATTGGTGAGGAAGACTGGGGCCTTTGGAGAGCAGAATAACAATGATGTAGAAAAATAAGAGTCTTTGCGCTGAAGGGGAAAATGGGGAGGAATTTCTATGTTTATGATTTCATTCTGTGGAGCACACATTTGGCTGCTGGGTTATCTTTGAGACACGAGGGCTCCCTGTCGAGCACATGCCAGCAAGCAAGCTGTTGGCATAGTGCCAGTCGAGACCCAGCATGCTCTTGTTAAGCAGCCACTGCTGACGAAGCATGGGCCACAGACAGAGTGAGACACCCAGGAAGAATGAGGAAGCATCAACAGCAGGGAGCTGGGAATCTACAGAGTAAAAAAAAAACCTGCTGATTAACCATTGACATCGATACACACGTACCTACAATAAACACACCTGCACGCTTTCACTGAAATGCTGCTTTTATTATCAGCCCTTCCTCCATCTCACCTTTTCCTAGGCCTAACTCCCTGCTCCTCTGGATTCTTACACATTCATTCACAGGTGAAAGGTATAGATGAAAAGCAGAAGTAATTAGAGAAGCTTTGAGTGTGACTTTATGACTGTGAGAGGCGTTGAGCGTTCCCCCTCCCTCCTCCCTCCTCCCCTTTGTTCTTTCCCTAATGTTTTTCCCCTGTGAGCCTGAATCCTGCGAACTCTGAGGGAAATACATCATGCCCCTATGTGTCAGGTCTACTCAAGAGACTATAGGCGTAGTTAAAAACAAACAGGCTTAAGGAACACACAAATGCACACACATTCACACACCAAGTATTCACTCCACGATTAGGTAGATAAATGTTTCCCCTCCACCCTGTATGATTAAATAGGACGTGTAGGGATAGATTCCGGATATCCTCCCTAATTTGAGCATGAGGTCATGGTGCAGCGCAATGTCATCCTGTGTCCAAGCATCAGCCCCTAGAGCAATAACCCTGTCGGTCAAAACATCTGCTGAGGAAAATACATGCAGCAAGAAAAAGGAAACGGTATGATGCGAGAGTGGAGAGACTAACAAGATGACAGGCACAACGAGGAAGAGAACTTGCAGACAGATACAAAGAGATTGCAATGTAGATAGATATACCTGATAGAAGACTAAGAATAAAGATATTCTTCATTGCTATCACTTCTACACACACACACACACACACCTACATGTCCAGACACACGCCCAAATCGTGAAAGATAAACACATGATAAATCATCACAATTTAATAAAATACACAGTCGCCTTTACATCGACTGATTTGTGTGTCCCACCCAGGATGATCCAGAACAATAAGGCATTAGATACCAGTTTACACCTTGAGGGGGGTTATGCAGAAAGGTTGAGAGAGCAGGAGACATAATCAGGGAGGCTGCGGATTCCCAAAAGACAGACAGTCAGTTGAACTCTACCACCTGTGTGGTGGTCTGAGTCTAGGGAGAGAGTCACAAGAGAAAATGCACCAACCTTTGTCATGTTTCTTCTCTTGTCTTAAATGGTGTTCATGCTGAGCCTTCTACTTCTGCAGCCTGACAAAAGCAGCGAAAACTCAAGTGTCCTTTAGCCTCTAGTTGTTGTTTATTATGCCTTATACCCTCTCCTAGGACATGAGGGGCTGGAGAGTTCTTAAATGATGAGAGAAGGTTAGCTGATTATGTAGCCTCAGCGAGGATGAAGTGAGATTTTAGTTTTTTTTAGTTTTTTTTTTAGATGTAGTTGAATGAGGCATTGACAAAGAGTCAACGCTTACCTCACCGTGCAAACTCCCAGCGTGCCGCCATTTCCTGGAACCAGCCTGAAGATTGTAAACCACATTCTGTCCCGAACCAAAGTCCATCGAGAAAGTCTGTGTTTTTAGCTTGCAGGGACATAGTAGCTGCTAGTCTATTGCTGCCTCGTTCGTTATGTTTGCATCATTTAGTCAAATTGGAATCAAGGATTTCAAACAGAAAAGGCACAAAATAACACATAAAAAATACTGCTGGAGGCAAGAGTGGATCAACAACTCCCTTGCGCTGTGATGTAAAAGGACTGATTTGTTTGTACCTGTTTTATCTAGTGAACGAGTCAGCAGTTTACAAAGATCAGTTTTCAGTTGCAAAAGGCTGTCGAAGGATCAAGGATCCATGTTTGGAGAGGACCCCATAGTGTCTTTCTCTGTCTTACCCACAGTTTTAATTGTAGTGCACTTTAATCGATGATCGGGTGCTATGTAGGGCAGAAGAATATATTACGCTGAAAAGAATTTGTCAGCTCTTGTCAGGACAACTTGAGCCTGGAGGTGTTCATGGTGACTTGCGAGGCTGTTAAATACTGTACATGCTCACGTCTTTGGTACACACACGCACACAGGCACACACATCATCAAGAAGCACATTACAAACACACACACACAATCAAGGGGCACATCCATAAAAACACTCAATTGCCAGCATTGCATACACAGAGGGAGACACACACACACACACTCGCTCAGACACACCGATACCATGGCCTTTAGCTGTGGACTAGGTCCCTTTGGTATTAGTGACACTAGTGATCAAATGTGTCAGCGTTTGAGACATCTGCTTCCCAGTAGTGTGACTATATACCCTGGTAATTTCTCCCTAGCACATCATCCCCACCTGTCTTTCTAACAGACGCACACACAAATCAGATTGGATTGCCTGCACAACAATGTGTTGACAGCAGATTTCTGCATAGTGGAATGCATAAGTTAGCTTGTTGCAATAAACTAAAATTATGGCTCGAACCCATTGGTTCTAACATTCAACTTGTAACACTGGCAAACAGACACAAGACACCCATGTGTTCATCTTTCTCACAGCCAATCATGAGGCCTGTGAAAGGTGTCTAACTAGTCAGATTACACCACATCTCTTTGGGTGGAGCAGGACGACAGGCCAGAGCCTTTATTGGCAATTCTTGGTTGGCCCAACTCAGCCTGGCCCAGTTTAGTCTGGGTTCTGTAGCTAACACCTACCAACCATTATTTATTAACAATGGCTTGGATTATGAGAATATATCTATCTGTGAGTTGACCTGTGTGTGTTTGAATGTTAAATGGTAGTAGGAAAAACTAAGCAGGATGGATGTTGTTGCATAAAAAGGCAGAACATACTGGAAGACTTGTAAGAGTGTGGCAGTGTGCAATATCTGGAGAATCCCAGAGAAATATTGGTTCCGTTCCACTATAAAGCTTTGTTATTCCATTATATGCAGCATTCAAACCTATTTGTTTAAATCAATTTGGCTTCAGAAATCTTGGGGGGAAAAAAAATCATGATTCTGTCTGTGCTTATTGGGCTCCTCTCACATGACAACTCAAGAAAACTCATGAAAACACAATAAGGCCTTTAAGGTTATCAAAACAAAGGAAGTCCAACAAAAACATGGACATGTGAGCTGTGATTTGGAAAACATTAAAGGCACAATGTATCATGTTTTCTCAGGGAAAGAGCAAAGATATGCAACACCAAAAACAGTGGGTTAACGCAACAAGAGAAGAGTTTTTGGCTTGAACATAACTGCCTGTGGTGCAATCCAATTGACAGGATACAAACAAAATGGGGCAAGAGAAGAATGTTATCCACAAACAATGTTCCACCATCCAGTGTGTGAATAAAAGCATCAGTGGCATCAGCCAAAATCATATTCTCATTATGGGTCATACGAGCCTCTTGCTACTTCACATTCCACTCAAAGCTCAGACAGCACAGAGACTGTCCTTAGATGGCCTTGCAAATTGAAGGGTAGTGACATCATCATTTTCAACACCACCATACTCCAGTTTATATTGTTATTCCATTGTTAGTTTCCATCTTGACCTTTTCTGGATATGCGTAACACCTGATCTTCCTTCTCCACACAGGCTCAGACATGAGGTAAGAGGGGAAAGATCTTAATAATGATGAAAAGGGCGAATACCAGGGCCAGGATTATTCAAATATGGTGACTTATATTCATGTGACCTGCCGGTAAAAGGCCCTTTCTCCAAGACTATGATAACAACTGAAAAGGTACTGAAAATCCATATGTCGCTGCTGTGATAGTACAAGGAACATTGTGTGGCATTAATATATCTGATAAAATCGACTATGACAATAACAAATAACTATTTCCCATGTGTATTTATTCACATGTGATTTGACTTTTCTATATTGGACAAAAACAGTGTCCAATAGTGTTCTTACATGCATCATAAAATAAAATGTGGCCAAAATGGCATCTAAGCCTATTGTCCTATAAAACTAAGTGCATGTTACTGAAATTCCTGTAACACTAAAACCATCCAAAGCATTTGTCCAACCCTGTGGCATTGTGCTGGAGGTTTCGGGAGGAAAAACTCTGTATCGGAAATTTTAAAATTCAAATGACACTACAATTACTAGAGGAAGAGGGAGGACAAGCATGAGCAACTAGTGCACGGCTTGATTCAGCTGGGTGTAGCACAAAACCATTTGGCAGGCAAGACCTTGCCAAAACAGGCTTTGTATATACAGAAGAGCTTTGCTTTTCCAGAACTCAGACATCTGAACCGACCAGGCTCCCAAAGCATTGCAATCAAAAACTTATATATAAAAATAAATAACAAACAAACAAAAACAATAACCCGGCACGGACTGTTTCACCCTGTGAAAAAATACTGTAATTTATTCAACTGCTGTCTTCAGAGCAGAATCAGATAATGACAAAGGAGACCATCTTCCAAACACTGAAGCCTGAAAAAGGCCACTATACCCTCTTTTCATGTCTGCCCTCAGTGATCCTTCTCCGCAGTTCTGTTGCTGCCAAACCCACAGAAGAAGGGAAGAGGAGGGGGAAGTTAAGGCACGCTTATTTTGTGAGTTGCATACTTGTCTGCACACCAGCTACTGTAACCCTAGGGAACTGAGTAAAAACTTTTTTTTTTTCCACAACATACTGTACAAATAAATATTCTTTGCAAGCAAGTGAACGTATTTTGTATATACTGCTAATCAAATAAGGGGTATACGTTAAGTTTTAAGACGACAAGAAACTGGTTCAAGGATTCTAAGAGGTTCATGTATTGTTCGGTGCAGGATCTACAGAAGACAACTCATAAACAATGCAATCCTGTCATCTCTTTCCCTTCCATCAACAACAACCAAGTGTCCCATCCAACCCCAGCTTGGCCCCTCTGTCCTGGCTCTTACCCTGAAAGGCATCCAAGTGGCCAGAGATGACATGCTCCAGCTCATAGCTGTAGGAGTGAATGTTGTGGAGGGTTTCTCGTTTTACAGCAAGCTGGTAGTTCTCTTCCATTTTGCGGGTGCAGCAGGAGGGACCCTGGTGCTTGCATATCAACAGATCCACATCTAGGAAAGACGAGCAGAAAAGGACAGTTTTAATTTGTTGCTACATAACATTTTGTTTATATTTTCCAGAGGCAGTGGTGACACATTACACATATCACAGGGAATAGGGGTGAATAGAAGTGTGTGTGTGTGTGTACTTGTGTGGGCCATATCTCCATTGGGAGGGTGAGAATGTAGAGTAACAATTCATCCACACTTCCTGCTATAAATACTCCTCTGCTCTATGTAAATATATTTTGGATCATCCAATTGTATTTGTGTGTAATTCACACTGTATATTACATACAATTACAAAACAAACAAGCAATGACATTTGGTAATGTGAATGCATTCATGCAACACTTGTTTGTCACACATACCCATACACATATACCCTTCACAAACGTTGACGAAAACACAAGTGTAAATACTATGATCCAAAGACACCCCAATCAGGCACAATTACATCAGCTGAAACTTGATGCAGCCTTCTCTGGCCAGTGTCTGTTCTGGCCAGAACACCGTCTTACCACCATCATTATCACATGCAGGAACTTTGTCATGACATCACCCGGGCTCATCGGCATCACATCGACTGTCCTTTACATACACACATTTCTTTGCAGAAATTCACACGCAAACGGACATTGCCAAAATCTTTTATGATAACTCATTTTACAAGGGGAAGGGCTGGATGGGGTGACTGGAGGCAGGTGGTGTAACCAGAGCCTAAAGCATGGCCTTAGGACAGACCACAAGACCAGTGCCTCACTGTCCAAATCCCTCCATGAAACACAATAGGGTTACATTCTCCATCCCTCTTTCCCTTTCTGCCCCCTCTCTCCCATTTGCCTGGCATATCCTAGTGAGGCCTGGGTGTCTCTTAATTACCCAACGAGGCTCCATTTGTTCCCATCCCAGAGCCAGCCAAGTGAAGGCATAACTGGTAGTCCCTGCCTCTTCCAGCTCATTATCTCTGTGTCTGCAGCAGAGATACACGGTTACAAAAAAAAACCAACATCTTTACTACTTCACCAAGCTACTCTATTTCTCACCTCCACAATTAAATTGGCCAGTGACCAACTTTAAAGTCAATACCATTCTACAAACGGGTAAGACAATACAATAAGAGAATCCAAATCAATTTCATTGTATAAACAAGATACTAAGTTATGGATTATATTAACGACAACTCTCGGTGTGAAACAGGTCAGTTCATTCCAAAAAGGTGTCCACTTCATTCTTGAGATAAATGTTATAACACTGACCTTTTAAAGTACTTAAGTGAGAGCAGTGTTTCTCCAAAGACCACTACCAACAGAAGTAATCAAGCAACACTGGAGATTCTTACATATTTTGACTAAAGAGTAAATATGCAACACTGCAACAACGCATGCTGGACAAACCGGACACTTACTACGCAAAGAGGAAAAGCTCTGCCAAATATACAGTACTCAATGCATGAACCCACTTGAAAACATCTGTATCTATAGAAATGTCATCAGACGACTGACAACACAACATGCTTGTTGGTGACCACACACTTCTTGGTATGCTAATGCCACCATAGTTCCCTGACGTGTTTGGTAAGATGATTGGCGAGGGGAGAAGTCCTATATTCTTGTTGTCTTACACACCGGTCTGCATAACTTTGAGAGGATTTAAGGATTTTTTTTAACAGTTTATTGCTTTATTTCTGTTTTAGGGTTGACATTTCATCATATTTAGTGCCTGTCCCCTCTCCTCTTCTGGCCCTGACCCTGATCACTTCACTGGCAGCCTCTTTCACTTCTTTGTGTTTGTGTGTTATCTGTGATATGAAACTTATATCCAGGGACTCACAGTGGAATCCAGCCAAGCTCACCGTCCCTTACGAGTAGATGGATGGAGTAAGTGATACTTGGAAATACTTTGGCTGGTAAAGCCACCACAGCAATCAGGACAGGCTGACTGTGTCACAAATATATACCAGGCCACCGTTTGGAATCAACAGAAGCCATGTCACTGCTTCTGTGTCCAACAGCAATGAAAATGATGAGCCTGGCCTTTTTTCTTATTTATCTAAATAACTTACATACAGTTTAACAAACAGCTATTCAGTGGCTTCTTTGTTAATGGTAAAATAAAATATGCATTAAGAACTGAATTGGAAAAGAAGTTTGCTATCTACAATCTATAATGTATGGCATGCAGAAACTATTAATATCTGTGTTTTGCATTTGAGTAATGTGTATTGTTAGACCATAGTACGTTTAAAATTCACTGCACAGAATATAGACCACAAACAATAATTAAAAAAAACTGACCTACTATCAACTTTCAAAAAAAATTGAGTAAGCACCTTTGGACACTGTAGTTTTTCTACACTATTTTTAAAAAAAAGCTACCTAAACAACTACAATCTCACAACGGACGGTTCTTTGTCAATCAAAAATGTCTGTGACTTGACCACAAAATATCAATATTGTTTTCAAGCCACCCGAGAATAGGTTTGGCTTTATGTTTTGGGCTTGTTGATAAGATAATATTAACTCTTTGCAACGCTGCGAAGTGCCTGAACAACCGCAACCACAACAACCATTGTATGCACTGTCCCTCCATTCTCATCCATGTAACCCTGTAACTAATTAAAAATAGCTTTAGATGTCTTCTCACACTAGTGCCATGTTCACACAGAACATTGTACAACATAATTTTTAAGTTGTTTTTTTTCCTTTAAGTCAACTAATGCTTTATTTTAACAGATAATGTGCTGATACCACACCACCATGATTGTTCCCTGGCGTATTGGGGTGAAAACATATGTGGTAACTTTTTGGGGAAGTATCTCAAGACAGCAAATAAACAGCTTAATAAACAAAATTGAGTGTTTGTAAGTTGTTGAAAGATTTGGCGTGTTAATTTCTTTTGATTTCACAGACTTCCAATTTCTCATGACATGCAAATGTTCTTTTGTCTTCAATCTGGTCTCGTCTGATTTTAAATAACTCTAGGCTGGAATTAAACTCAAACCCACAGACTCCAGTGGGCCTAGAGGACTGAACTCCAGACTGGTTCTTTTGTAATTAGTGCCTACTGTGCATGAAGTCATTCTGCCTGGCTAAACACACTTTGCTTTCCAGAATGGATGTCATCATGTCAACTGTGAATCCTAATTCCTTTAATCATCCTCAGGTGACAAACACCTCTGAAGTAATTTGGCATATTAAAGCCATGGCTCAGGGCTCTTGACATGTAAGTCTCAATCCCTTCAGCGACACCTCAGTGCCCTTCACTGCACAAGTCACAACTCCTGAATGGAGAAACTATCACCGTGTAACTGCCATGGGAATTCACTGGCTATTCTCAATATCTGGTTCTGCAGATGCAGACCCGAGTATAGAGTCCTGCTGAGAAGATGGTAATGTTATTACCACTCTTCTCAAACACGTGTGCATAAGCTCCTGCACTCATGCAGTGATTCACATGCAGCTCACATCGCCTTAATAAGGTGTGGATATTTTGATTTTTAAAGTGTTGATAACTGGGCGGGTCGTGGCCTCCTCTTACTGCTGTTTTGATATATTTCTGAGAACAAGATTAACTTTGTGGAAAAACTAGGCAATTAATGCAGTTAGCCTTCTCCTGCCTCAGGAAGCCAGTTCCCTTTGAAGGTCCTAGATCCACTGATCATACAGGATATTTACTCTATACAGATTTTCTGTGCTTTGGATAGACCACACTGAATAAAAAACACAACTCAAAAGAGCCTTTGCTCACATACCTGCATTTTTTGGACAACTTTGAAACTCAATGTTTAGCTTTCCCAGACTCTAGAGCTGCCTACAGTGATTGGCATGAATTCAAGAGCCACACCACAGGAAAGAGGGTGGACAGACAGATGTTAAAGAGAGAAGTGAGGGGCGGACAGGCAGCTAGATGCACACCTGAGGAAGTAGCAGCATTTCATCAGAGGGGTGCTTAGCCACGCATTGGCAGAGTAATTATAAAATACAAATAAAAAAATGTAATGTAATATAAGAAATCAGCTCTCCTCAAATATGCCATTTCTATTCAAGAATACAAGGTGGTGTCTTATCAGGGATAGAGATTATATACCTGGAAATCTACTGAATCTATCACAGAAGCAAGGCAGAAAGAGAAAGCACACAATCAACTGAAACACAAGACTAACTTAAAAAATCAATGAAACGTGTAGTGTAAACACAGAGCTGTCACGCTAGAGCTTCTGCAGTGCATCTCAGCTGAATAATACACTGAGTTTACTGAGCTATGTCTTCATATATGTACATTTTATTTTTTTGTTTTTATTGTAAAGGCCCAGTTTGACAAAACTCACTTGAGTGGGTCTTATGTGAATTTTACATTTGACGGAAGTGGGTGGTTGAAAGTTGGCCAACATAAGAAAAGCGATACGTTTAATGGTTTTTAAATGTGTATGGAGTAGGTGTACAACATGTGTATGATATCTCAGTGAGAGAAGCCAACTAAAAACAACAGGGACTCAAAATAACCATAGCCAATCAAAGAGTCCTGAGAGCTTGCCAAGGCTTTTGACGCTGTAACTGGTTAAGGATGTGGTGACATGATAACAAACTCCCTTGCAATTAACACATGACCCTGCTTGCCCTGCAATAAAGACAGATGCATAGATAGAAGATACTTTCTCAATCACTCTAAAATAGTTGTTGATGACTCAGTACATTTGGAGAATGGCAGTAAAGCAGCAACATGAAAAAAAAAGGTGTCCTCTGGGTGGTATGCATGCAATCAGATAAGCTCTGCTCAATCAGATAGATTTAACCGAGCTGTAAAATGGGTTGATCATATCTGAGGACATTATCCAAGAAGCCAACTGCAGACGAAGTGAGTCGCTGCAGAGCCCTGCAAACAGTCTGCTATCCAAATGATCTATCTCCAGAGGGCTAAATCAGCACCCTGTCGTAATCTCAATATGGAGCATTTGGCTGCGCACCACAGTAACAAAGTGCTCATAACTCTTCAAAATAATCAAGGGATAAAAGCAGCTTCATGTCACAGATTATCTCAGTGTCCTTAATGCTGGATCTTGCATGGGGATAATGTCACTCTAGTCTAAACTGTGGTCCTGGGAACAAACTTTTAGGGTGTGGAAAGCAAAGTGTTCACAGCTCAAGAAACACTTCCAACCACACAAATACAAAATATCTATCTTTCTATTTTCATATCTGTCTATCTGTCCTCCTACATACCGTATCTATGAGGGAACAGACATTATGAGCTCTTGATAATCAAAACATTATCACTGCTCACTGTACTACATGATGTACAGAAAAGGTATAGTTATTTTTTAAATTTTATCCTGAGCCACTGGCAGGATCTCACGTTCCCTGCTGACATCTTTCTGGTGTTTAGTGAGAAATCAGTTTACCACACATGAATGAAACGCAGCACTGTATCCCTAATACAAACATCAGGCTCTGAAAAGAGTTGAAGTTTTGCCACTTCAAATTTCAGGACTTGCTTTTGTTGGCATTCGATCTGAGAAGTGAAGCAGAGTAGCATAATTGTGTACACACACACACACACACACATACACCAAATCTCCCACTTTAACACCCCCTTCCATTGGTTGCTTTGAAGACAAGAACCAAAACACCCTCTCTAGAACAAGTACAAATAAAAAGCAACATAATATAGAAGCCCAGAATGTCCTGGTGGAGCAACATCAATGTTTGATTAGCTGTGAAGGGAAGCAGAGAAGTGGCTGAGCGAAACCGCACAAAACAGCAGTTCACCAAACCTTTTAATCAGGCAAAATATTTATATCAATTAACAGTCCGGCAGGAGCCAAAGTCTGTATCTTGATCACACAAGCAACATTTTCTCAAACTGTTACAGGTATAGATAGACGGTTTGTCAAAGAAATACAGACTTTTTAGGTTGAAGGCATGGAAACCAAATGTATTAAAGGGAAAGACTATTGCAACCCCCTTACAGCTGTACATAGTCGTGTAGCTTCTGCCAGTGCCTTAATGACAGCAACAGCTTACCACACAGACCTCACTCCAGACTGATGACATCCTCAGAAGACCAAGAGACCTTGGACTTGGTCTTCTGAACCTAAATCCTACTGGTTGAAATCAAACTGACATCTTCTGTTGCTAGTAGTGACACCCTGCTAAACAAACATATCGAGTGGTTTGATTTCACCACGAGGTATGTTTCCCACTCCACATTGCTCTTCTCCCTGTAAAAGTATGCAGACTCAGGCTGGTGATACTTAAGCTGCCACCGACACGCATGTGACACTGCTGCAGTAAGGATTGTGGTCTGTGGTCACATAGATAGTTTTACATTGCATATCTACCGTTTAAGTATGTGCAAGAAAAGATGCACATATAACGTAGACATTCAGGACTGGAATAACACATATCAGTGTCAGCACCGCTGAAAAGTCGCGTTTGCGGCGTTCAAATACACTGCGCTGTGTATGTCAATTAAAATAACTCTACATAGAAGAAACATGACTATTAGTTAAAGGCCTAATATGCTTAGAGAATAACTTTCAAGTTAAACTAGCATAGTTGAACCAAAGCCTGAAACCGCTCAAAATGTGTTTTGCCTCCAAAACAGATTTGGCAACATTGTTGAACCTTATAAAATAAGTTTTCCTCAGTGTGCGAGAAGAAAGCACATACCACAAATCCTGCAAGGCATTTGAAGCTGCTTTCAAGCATCATTCTGACAAAACTCTGACAAAAGACAGGAAAAATCTGGGAACCATGACAGCAGATGTGCCAAAATAATCTGTTACCCTGCTGCAGGAGCCCTAACTGCAAAAATGCTGTGGCCCACAGTGTATGTACGAGAGCTTGCCACGCCAAGTATCTAAAAACATGTGGCCAAAAGAGTTGGTGGTGCTGACCTGAGCAAATCAATCTGCAGTTTGCAAATCAATCGCTCCCCTTAATATGGCCACAATACACAGAGTAAACCATATGGGATGAACGCTAGACTTGCACTCACTCACTCACTCAGTAGTTTATGAATGTGCTGAGCTGTTTCTCTGCCAAACGAAATTTGCAAAATAATCGTTTAAACGCTCCAAACAGCCCACATATGATGAGCAGCTGGGTGGCATGTGAAGTTGCAAATTGTGGAGAAAAAAAAAACTAGAAACTCTGCTGCTTTTCAAGTCGAGAGATGAGACAGATGAGACAGGAGTGATAAATTCACTTAAATGTGACACTGGCATTCTAATTTATAGATACATGTTTGTGGGAGTAAGAAAAACACTCAGGATAATGAAAATCGGCAATGATGATTCATGGAATTTGCTGCAAAAACTGCTTAACTTGCTTGAAGGTTACATCAGATAAGACAGCATGCTATAGAATTTGACATGCAACATCTTATATTATAAATGGGAGCATCACCATAACAATACTTGTTTATATCTACAAGAGACGATGTTCCATCTTTGTTTTTCAATCTCTTACTGTTGTCATTTGAATGAATGTACATGTATTCTACTTCTGCTCCTATAGAGAAATCAGTCACACGGTGAGCGTGTACCGATCCACAAGTGATTTTGACACAGGAGTGGATTGTTGGAACCGACTGAACATTCATTCTCGTCAAGAAACAAAGAGAAAGTTTATTTGACATATGCCTCGCACGTTTGCAAATGTCTTTCCTGGAATGACACTGATCAAAAACAAAGATCGTGCGCGTGGCTACTGCCGAGATTCACATGTTGTGGTGCGCGTCTTCAGCCGAACCCACGGGGCTCACCTGTGTCAGGTGTCTCCGGTACGCGGTGCAGCGGGCCGACCTGCCGCAGCTGGAAAGCGGTCCTCACTTCATGACAGCTGTGCGACTCCACATCGATCACACGCACTGCAAACACGACCGCAGAGAAAATCCAAAAGCATCCGCAAGAGTTCACGCGTGGGCATATTCCTCGGGACATTGCCGCATCTCACACCAGGTATCCGCGTGGATAGAGCCTGTATACTGTAGTCGGGCTGCAAACTGTGTGACAGTGTTGAGCGGAGACGGTGCGGCAGTACAATGAAGCGACGATGAGCTTTAACATCTGACAAACGTTTCCGTCTGATTCTCACATTATTGGTTGGGGTGAGTGTCAGCGTCTCACTGTAGGCGAAAGTACTGGGGTCTTCTCTTGGACAACTGAGGAGCACTGTGGACTGAAGCCAGTCTGTCCCGCGCTCAACACTTTGCAGTGGTCGACTGTCTTCATGCCTGTTTCCAAATGCCTTGCGCACACTCCCCTCCCTCTCCGTTTACTTCAGCTCTATGTCCCAACTAAAAATCACTAATGCATCTTCATCATCCCCACAGGGAGTTTCAGCATCTTCAGTATCCTTACCACATAAAACGAAACTTTTTTTTTTTTTTTTTTTAATCATTGTTATAAAGGATATACTTTTTTTATCTCACAAGTCTCCCTCTAAAAGTTTTAACTCAAAGTAATTTTGAAAAACATCTTATTACCAATAGGTATTAAGACACAAAGAATGTGCTTAGGTATATTAGTGCAAACACAGTAACAATAAAAATGATTCCCTGCTGATTTGTTTGTGTTTTTTAGGATTTTATTTGTACATTTAGTGTATTTCTTATTTTACTTTTAACATATAGTTTATAATAATAACTAAATACAATAGTGTATACCCCTGCTTCCTCATTGACCTGACTGGTGATCATGTATAATCAATTGTTTCTCGGTGAGTACATGTACGATTGGGCTGGATTGGGGTGTTTTTATGAAAAGCTCTTTTTTGTTGCATTATATGTATGAAAAGTGCATATAAATTGCCAAAATGAGTTGTGTCATTGCCTGTTTTATGACTTTAAAATATGTAAACACAAAATACTAACCAGAGAGACCACAAGTGTTGTTAAATAAATGTTTGTTTAAGTTAACCAATTTTGTATATCATTAGTTACTATTGAACTGTTCTATTCTAAGATGGAAGGAGGAAAAAGTACAAATTGACAGGAGATAATACTGTTTATCAGATGCACAGATTTCACATTTTGTGACCCAGTGTAGTATTATCTGATCTTTCCATACTTTTGTTTAGGCTATTTCAAATTAATTCAGTCAAATCCAATATATAATTTTCTAAATACAAGTCAAATATCATTAAATCTAAACCTCATCATTTTTAAATTAAGGCAAATATTCTACAATACTCTAGTAATATTAAAAATGTTGAGTCATTTACTGGGTCATTTTAATTTTCAAAATGAATTCACGATTCAAAGATTTGCAGGATAGAATTATGTTCATCGCCACAAGACACTATAAAATATGACTTTCTACTCCAAGGAGTGCCTTCATACACTTTATTTTGTTAAATACTGCCCTCTCCTGGACATATAGTATAGTGCAGTGATGAGCTCCAACTGATTTTTAAAAGTCTTTTTGGCAATCTACAACACAATATAAAAAATAAGTTGTTATCTAGTGGAATAGGATCAAGTTGTTGTGTGGTGTACTTGGTTTGAAGGCCTCTGCTTTCCACTTCTTGGAGGAGAAACCTAGGTACCTGGGTACTGAAACCTAGGTCCCCGGGTACTGAAATATTTGTCATCACTAATGAGAGCATTGTGTTATTCATACATGAAACACACTAACCTTTTTATGTTTTAAGAAAGAGAAGATGACATACCAGTTGCAACACTTGCATATTATTTCCAAATGATAAAGAAAACAGAATAAAGCACTATATGAAGATCAGGTCAGCACAATAACGATTTGATCCACTGGAACAGCTTTTTAGAACCCATGACATTATGTCCTGATCAAATGACAACCGACAGACTTGCAGACTGGACCCTGGGTTGGTAAGTCTGAGCTATAAGTGTCACTGACCCGACAGGAGCTACAAGGAGCCACTTGTCCCAGGGTCATCATAACACACAAATAACTACAGCTGCAATACAAATCAGAACCCGCATGAAAACTAGTACAACAGGGCATGAGGGTCATCAGAACACACTTTGCACTTGCAGCAATGTGAGGACAAATGGGGGTGGCAGGTGGCCTCCTCAGGTTTGTCTAAGGGTCTGTGTGTCAACAACAGGTTACTCCCCTGAGGGCAACTATGTAGGACCACAGCTGGTAATTCTGTTATTTTCAGTAGGGGAACACATCCAGACAGAGAGTTAAGAGGAGTCGTGAATGCCCAGTTTGACTTATGGGATAAGAACATGCAATTTTCTATCCTTTATGCACACTTTTGGAACAAATATTAAACTGACCAATTACAAGCATATTAAATGTTGATGCCAAAAGATATGCACAGTCTCAACACATGTCACTGGGAGAAATCTTGTTGGATAGCATTTGACAGATTATTTGTTACTTACTTGGCATTGGTATCCTCTCCTAACTGCATTCACCATTTTGCTTCAGTCACCTTAAATCATGTCAGAATCCCAGTGCAACTGTGGGCAGAATTAAATGTGGTACAGTAAAGTAAAGGCACCATGTTATGTTTGCTCACAAAATGTGTGGTTGGTCATTTATTTATTTTCCTTAAGTTGAACAAGGTTATGATCCACCATCGTGGGAGTTTGAGCTCCTACATTGAGGCCATAGAAGTATTTATTCATCAGTTTTACAGAAATTAAACACATAAACAAAAGTATTTATGGGTAGCATATTAATTTCTGCGAATAAAACCTGCTTCATTTTACACAATGTAACCTGTGATTATTTTATTTTTATGAATTAACATACAACTTCTTCACGTGTTTATATACTGCGACAGTCAACTGAGTTTATTTACATTAGCATGTACCTGTTTTCCTCCTTTGCCGGATAGTGATCGTGTTTCCCCTCAGGAAAAGTTTGATGATACAACGAGGGTAAAACCTCAAGCAAGAGCCAGTCTTGGAAAAAATAAAACACTCAATATATAGGGTTTGGAAAAGGTCTGACGTGTTAATTCACCACAAAGTCGTGGACAGGTAAAGGCTAACGGAGGTTAATAGTTATCATAGCTACTAGCTTCCTAGCTAGCTAATCCGAGTTACAGGTGTTGCCAGTTAACCCTGTTAAATATCCGGAAACAAAGGAGTGGGATACACTTAATACAAAATGTGTAATTTACACTGTCCATCAAAAAAAATACCCTAAACAAACGTTAAAAAAAAGTTCAAAACATTTGTATGTGTAGTAACTCCACTTCTGTCGCAAAAAAACCTCCGCAGTGGCATGCAGCCACAATGGCATTATTAAATGAATATTTGTTTTCCCTGCTATTAGATTTTAAATTTGCAGTTTGAAATATTATGAATGTATTTCTTTGATTCCCCCAAAAAATGTTGTTACATGTCAGCAGAGGGCGCCAGACATCCTAGTTTTCATAGCTCTCATTTATTTTCTTAGCTCCCAGTGCTCATGTATGCATACTTTATGGGGTTTTCTACTAAGCATAATTACAGATAGTTACAAAATAAATAAATTAATAACATTTTTGTAATTTTATTCTGACAGAAAGCTAGATTATATATATGTATAATATATATATACTGTATATACATATATACGAATATATATATATATTGTTGTATAAATATATATATATATATATATATATATATATATATATATATATATATATATATATACACACACAGTATATATGAAGGTTAAAAAAATATTTGTTTTGGTGAGCAGTAAATCAGCAGTCACCCTTACATCATAAAATAGAACATATGCCTAACTCATGCAGGCCCTCTACATTTAACCATATTATACATTCTTGAACATAACTGTGGTTCCTCTGTTGCCAATTAAGCCCATCCATCCTTTTTACAAGGGCTACAGAAGGATGAAGTAGCTGCAGTTGTGGTTGTGCTGGTGCTTCGCAGTTCTATATCCTCATGCTGTGTTGGGGTTCAGTTAGTTTACAGTCTGAGGAGGCTTTAGCCTGGCCTTCTAAACTGGGGATTTGTGGGATTTACAGAAGGTTAAACCCCCAAGATTGGAGTTTGAGAGAATTTTGCTCTTCAGTCTCCTATTTTCACCTCTCTGTCTTGGTGGAACTGCGTGAAGTGTGGAGGGTGGTCATTAAAGACATGCCTCAGCTTGACAACTCCAGTGGGAGGAACTGGTGATAAATGAATCTTGATGAAGCTTGATTAAATCGAACATTACCTCACACTGTGCAGCTCTAGCTAAGGAAACAAGCGGTTGAGATTTTAGTTCAGTTTTAAGTAAGCTTGCATTTACAAATGGGGTTGATGTTGTGCACTGAAGAGGAAGTGGTTGCTTAAATTTTGTAGCATGTGCACGCCTAAATGAAACATTGAGTGGTCAGTCTGAATGTCGGCACATTGTTGGTCAGAGGAAGAACCTTATGCTTCATTACCCTCTGCTGATGTGAGGAGTGGAAGTAAGCCATGCTGCATCTTAAATGCAGTCTGACATCTTCAGTGTCACTGTCCCAGTATCAGCTCTGTCAGTGCCTTCTTCGTCCTGACCTGAATGGCACTCACAGGGAGAACAGAAAGTACCACTGAGCTTCATAAGAATGTGAATGTCACTCCACACCCGAATTAGAAGCAGAGTCCTTTTATAGTAGCACCATGTTCCGCTATTGCATATTATAATGACTTTGTTTTCCTCAGTGGCATTTAATTGATTGGTATAATGGTTTTTATAGACTCTTCATTAGCCTGTTACAGCAGTGGATCAATACAACAACATGCATGATTGAACCATCCACCAGTCCTCTGCTTCAGGGCACATTGGTCTGTATTAGTACACAGACATTAATGTCACGTGGTTCGACGAGGTTATGTTAACCTGCAATTAATCTGAAAGACTGATTGGCTGACTACATGTTATTGGACAGAGTTGAAATGTTGTTTTGAAAATGAATAGATCAGATGTGTTATGTGTTCTAGTATAGATATTTTAATCCACTTTGATAAATATATATAACAGCAAAAAAATAGTTTTTCAAATATTTGGGCTATTAGGTAGTTTGGATGCCTCCCTATGTGTGTGCAGCACAAAATGTTGCAGCCATTGTGTCTGACTTCATCTCCCACTCTGTCCCTGAGGGAGTGTCCTCCACTCCTCACAAAACAAAGCCCTGTTGCCTATAGGTGGAACAATTTTGTTTAATCTAATTGACCTTTGATCACCCGTACTGTCTGTGTTCATTGAACTCAGATGGGCTCTAAACACTTTCTTTGAGATTGCACACATAGACTTTGCACCGAGGTCAGAAGGGGGTCTTTGTTGTACATGTGTGTGTTTATGTGTGCATGTGCTGAATTGGTCTGGACAGAGTGACTTGCTTTGTGCGTGACCAGTCTAGCACATCCCTCACAATGGGCAGAAAAAGGCGGGGGCGACTATACCTTTTGACCGAGCATTTATCTCAGTCAGATCATAGCACATGTTGTTATGAGGAAAAGCGTTTGAAATATGTGTAGAGAAACACTGTTTGATGCCACACTTTTTTACCTTCCCACTACTTTTTTTTTGATAATCATATGCAGTGCTGCACTGAGGTTCATCGCATGCATCCTGAACTCACTGTGTGTGTGTGTTATTGCTCATTTTGGCTCCCCCAGCCTAAACAGAAACCTAATTTTAGTGCCTCCGACTTCCTACTCCAGCGAACCGTTCCCACTCCACCCGCAAAGTGCGAGACGGATGGAGGGAGGGGGAAAGTGAGGGGGGTTAAAAGAAATGGAGGGAAGGGTTGATGAAAACAACAGATCTCTGCTCCCTAATCCTTTTGTGTCGACAGTGTTAATCCATCCTAGCAAACCCAGTCCCATCACCCCACCCGCACTGCTCATCCTACCTCAACCTCTGCTTCTACGCCACATGCCAGGCAGTCCCATCACGTAAACAACTGACAGTGCGACTGAAACCAATACTCACTCCCCAGTCAGTCAAGCAAGTGTACACAAGAACAGCGGTAGCCTCCTGACATACTTGCAACTCAGATTCAACTCTGTCCCTGCTTTCATCCCCTTCATTTTTGTGACCACTGGGAGCAGGTCTGCCTGGCTTTGTTTGCCTATGCAAACATATTATAATCTTGCATCAACATTGTGTGTATTGGAAATTGCACTGCGCTGTTTTCCCTTTTTATGTAGTTGGCTTTCATGCTTTTCATGCTCCTCCTTGTGTTGTTGTGCATTGTTTTGCCTACTGTACATGTAATGAATGCACTTGAGAGAAACATGGTGTATTCACTGCAAGTGTTTTTTTTATGTCATGGTCTTGTTTACGATCTGTGAGAGAGGGGGGGGGGGGGACAGAGAGGGGGAGCGCTGTGGTTGCTGGGGGAAGAGAGGTGGAAGCGTCTAATGAGGTCACACCCTGGCAACCCAGTGACTCCTCCCACTCACCCCCCCATCACTCTACTTGGCCCTCTCTGAGTGTGCCCACCCACTCATCCCCCACCCCACCTTCACCCTCTGACAGAGTGAGCTCTCCGTGGTGCTGAAAGAAGAAAAACACATTCAGGCTCCCGTTAGAGTGCAGCCTGGGAATCGGAGGCTCACAAGACATGAACTGAGATATGAAAAGACTAAGTGAAGAAACAGGCTGGGGTTTGAGTATTCATTAGGATGAGTTAGGAAGCACTCAGTGACAGAAAATCGCATTCAGGATAAGGAAAGAGGAAGAGAGAGAGAGGATGACGCTGTAGTGGAAGGAGGCTACAGTAGGCAGTGGGCGTGTTTTTCTTGTGGTGATCTGCAGTTGGGAAGCCCGGTGTCATCTGATAAAGCTCAACCTGACTATACCAACCTGTGTGACTGAGCAGGACAGAGGAAGCTGGCTGGGTATGCCATCCCTGGAAATACACACCACTCTGCTTCAGGGCATTGCAAGTGAGGATCCCTTTCACTTGTGAGACAATCTGTACATTTGGACATATGACAGCAGGAGAAAAGACAGTCTGTAGGGGACACATTAGAGAGCCTGTGAGTGTTTGGACTACAACTGCGGGAGCAGTTTAATGTGAGGGGGTGTTAGTGTGTTTTTGTGTCGTGCTTGCAGTGGCAGTGGCAGGTGTGGGCTGTTGCTATGCTGCATCTTTCTGCCATCTCTAGAATGTGCAGATGTGTGGAACAGTGAAGCTGGCACCTGGCTTGGACTTTGACCACATCTGGACTGGAGGGGCTGCAGCTCCCGTTTCTGGCCAAGGGAGGAGGCAATGGGCTGCACACCCAATGGACCGAGCACCCATCTAGCACCAGAATAACACTGGGTCACAGGGACTCCTTTTAGCAAGCCAATCAGTTGGACCATACAATGGATGGAAGTCTATGTGGATTTAAGTGGAATTGTGCACTGGTGCTCCAGCATAGTTCAGAGTTCTCTAGCGTGCACTGGACTCATCACTGGGACACAGAATACACATTGGTTGACAAACCTGCAGGGACACAGCCCCATTGTAAGTATGCATTATCACACTTACTCATACACAACAACTCATGACTCACAGACAGGCAAATATGTTTACCATACACATCATAATAGAAAATTCTCTACTCAAGTTTCCGTAAAAATCACAAAGCAGAGCTGCAAAATGTGTTTACTGTATTCACAGGTTAACCTGTACTTGGTCCACAGTACTGCACTGATGCTTGTGTTTGTGTGTGTGTGTGTGCATGCATTGCTTTGCGCCCATCTGTGCTGCCAACGGACTGTCAGCCTTGCAATCTTTTTGACTTTGTGCCTCTACAATATTCATGCTGCCATTCTCCCGTGACATGGTTGCCTTCTAACAGAAATACCACGTCACCTTCATTTACTTACAAAAGGCAAAGTGCAAGCCTTGTGTCCCAACTGTTGAAGCAAATGTCAACTGGGGCCTCGGAAGGGAGATGAGAATAGAGGAGGCAAATGTGTTTTATAAATCAAGAGTTAAATAAATAAATAAAGAACATTGTACAGCAATGAGTTATTGGAGGACAATCCACTGTGAAAGGCTTGGTTGGTAAAAACAGTGCGATAAGCATGCCGAGTCCAGTGCAGAGAGCTGCAGCAGGCTTACAGGGATTAGGCAGGCAAGATTAATTCAGCTCAAACACTATTTGAACTGTGCATTCCCTTTGCTGTGCCCTTAACACATCTAACTGGTACACCTTGTTCCTCTCAAGAAGCCAAGATTTATTTCCCTTCTCACAGCCTCACATCTCTGAGATGATAAGACCTGATAAACAGACACGAAAATCTCTCCACCACTTGACACCAGAGTTCTGTGTCCTTATTTGAGCTCTACTCCAAGATGGTGATTCTGTCTTTTGGCTCTTGCCACACTTGGCTCTTGCCACACTTGTAAAAACCAGAGCTTAACGAGTTTTAAGGATGGGAGTGGAACTGGCAGATTAACCTAATGACCTAGGATCCATGCTGCACTTATTTGTAGACAGACGTAAGGTAGAGGCATGCTGAGGAGGACCAGACAATAGCTGCTCTCTCTTGCCCTGCAATCTCCATCTGGCTGCCCTCCAAACCCTCCCCATGCTGCCCTTGCCTTCCTACAAACAAACATGCACATACAGATATCACAAAACCCCCCCTCCCCCTCGCCGTGCACACTCTCACACTCTCACAGATAAACAGGCATGAGTCTTAGGCTGATTTGACAACACTGACCTACATAAAAACAGTCACGGTTCTCTTCTTGTTCAATACTGGACTGTCCAAATTCACATTTGGCGGTTGCACATTGTATATACCGTGTTGCTCACAGTTGCACAGGTCTCCAGGCATGTGCACGCTATAAAATGCTTGCACACTGATAACATCATTAGCGGCACTATGCAGGGGTTGGATCAAAACTGGCTGCAAATACTGCTGTTTTAAACTGATTCCCCTTTGGGAGGAGTTAATCACAGGATGATTGCACCAATGTGGATGTGTCATTGAAGAGGCTGTTCTCCACAGCAACATCCAAGCTGTTTCTCTCGACAGCGATGTCGTCCGTATGTATATTTTTTACAAAAATCAAAGGCAGCAAGCAAGACTCAAATTCATCAAAGCTCAAAAGATTATTTTTAGATTTCCAGCAACAAGATGAGGACGATGTGTGTAAATCCACGCACCACAGTCTATTAAGATTATTCATTTCATCTATGTGGTTTGTCCCAGGAGTCCTGTATTTTCACATCCGAGCCCAACACATGCTACAACGGCAGAAGATGAAAGCCTCTTTTCACTTTTTATGCAGACACTCTGAAAGCCAGTCATTTCAGCCAGAGAATGTGCAAACACAACTGAGAAAACAAGCAGCCGGCACTTAACCACAGCCAGAACTGTAACTGAAGGTAATGAGTAACTGTAGCTAAGTAGTGTATGTGTGTATGTGTGGTGTGTGCGCACAGTGAAACCCCTCCAGGGAAAACACTTACTCTTGCAGACACGGGAATGATGCAAGTCTCACCAACAACATGGACTTTCTTCAGGCCATGAGCTCAACACAGCAACAGTCAGAAATCTTAAAAAAAACCAATAGGAGCATCATACAAAGTCAGTGTGTGACGTTTTTTGTTGTGGTGCTGATGCAATATTGCTTCATTAACCTTGAAAACTGAAGGTTGAAGGTATAACTACCAGGCCAATGCCGTGCTGTGTGATGCTACAGTACATATTATCAGTTGGGCAAATTAGTAGCACTAATATTTCGTTTTATGTTTCCCTATCAGAATGCTGTGGAACCACTTGAAGAATGATGAGCTCCAAAGAGGAGGAACCTCTCCGGTTTTTCAAGTATGTTGAGGAAAATGGGCTGAGAGCCTACAATGGCCTGGTAGCTCAGAACCTGGACCACGCCAGGAATGAGAGAAATAGGGCATTCCTGCAGGAGAAAAACGACAAGAAGAGAAAACAGGAGGAAGCCATAAGGAGGTAAAAAAACAACGACTTATAATATAGAAATATAGAACTACATATTGATCTGGGTTTAGTAGGTACAGTAGATACTGGTGAAGTAGATTTAGAAGTCTCATAACAGCGCACAAGTGGGACTCTGCTCTGCAAGGATGTCACTGTGTTCACTTGATGAAGAGGTTGTAAGGAATTGGGACAAGTGGCCAGAGGGTCTCTGTGGTAATGGCAGGTTGCCATATTTTGGAGTTTGCAAATGTGGATTGGTGCGCCCCATGATCTTAAGAGGATAATTAATTTTCTTTCTTTTTTTTCCACTTTTGGACTTATTTGGGACTTGTCCTTGCATTGAGGTCATTGCTGTTCCATTTTTAAATGGAAAGCTGTCAGAAAAGAAAGAAAAAAAAGGACAAGGATGGAGGGGGATGGCAGTGACAGACAGACAGTATCCCATGTGTTCAAAGTATCACTGTCAGCTATAAATAGGGAATATTTTTATCCAGTCTACGTCATCCAAGACCAGTCATGTGCGCTGCTGCACCATGTTTTTGTATTTTGTTATGAACACAAACAGCCACACCACTGTGTGGCACTATACAGAACTTCAACGAATAAGAGTCATGCACTTGGCAATAATGGGACCAACACATGGATGTTGTCACCGCTCCAAAAACAAGACATGTATAGTCTTCATTTAAAATTACAGCCAAACAGTGTTGTTGTTTTTTAACAGTCCTCACACTGTATGTAGCAGTTAGGTTAGCCGAAATCTGGATTCAGCAAATCTGCTTGAAAAGAACCGCATGCTCTTCAGTCAAATGCTTGAACAAGTCATGTCATGATGCAGCAGGCGAGACAAACCGTTCGCTGTGATGATTGTTTGTGTGTCGACAGTCCGTCTCTGATATACCACAATGTACTTTAGCAGGTGCAAGGAGTTCTAGCTGTCGATCAGACACTAAACCCCTCTATGGTCTTTTGAATGCTGAGTGTGTGCGGACAGATGTGCGTCTTCTGAGCTGGTTTACTGTACACAGTCACACTTTGAACCCTGTCACGTTGCTGTCAAGGGGTCATGAGATTTAACAGGAGCTTTTTGGAGCCACTGCGATTGTCCATTTGCATTGCTGGCATGATCAGAGCGGACAGAGTTCAGCTGTATTCATGGCCTATAAAAGAAGACAACTAAGTCACAGAAACACACGTCCTGTGCTCCGTCTGACGCAGTCATAAACAGTAACTTAGTGAATGGGACACACAGGGTTATGTCAGAGGAACATAGCATCTATCTTGCTCTCCTTCTACTGGCCCAAAGCTGTTGCCAAAAGCTTAAATATTAATACACAGTTAGTGGAGGACGTGTCAAAAAAGAAAGAACTGGATTTTTCATGAGGCCTACAAGTAGGTCAATGGTACGACCCATTTTTGCAGTAACTGAAAAGATTATTGTGTCCATGCTTGCATGCGCGTAAATAAACACATGCCTTCTTGTGTGCATGTGCATGCATGGATGTGTGCAACAGGAATATAGAATTTGTTAATGTGTGAGAACGACGGTGTGGCTGTGAGGGAGAAAGAGCTTTTTAATGCAAAGGTATTTAAGAATAGGGAGGAAGAATGGAAAAAAAAACAACTGTTAGAGATTAGGTGTGAGCTCAGTTGCAGGAGGTATTTTCTGCCTAGTGACAGCTGGAACAGCCATAGGCCAATCAGATCTGTGTGCTAGGTTTGAGTGAGGCGGGTCTTCCTGCCTGCTGCTCTCTCACTCTGGGTTTCTTTTATTGTGTTTCATCAGAAGTTATTCACAGTGTCTCTCTCTCTCTCTCTCTCTCCCTCTCTCTCACACACACACTCACAGAGAGAGAGAGAGAGAGAGAGAGAGAGAGAGAGAGAGAGAGCGACTGACTGAGATAGAGCTGACAAACATTTAAACACATTTACTTACATTTGCATATGCAGGCAAATTTTAAACGGCTGCCTTCTCCTCTCCTTCCTTTTTGTGCTGAAAACAGCCATTGTTTTTAAGCGTCCCTCAACCTAATGTATTCTTGATTTGTGTGTGTGTGTGTCTTTGTCTGCCTGCCTGCCTGTCTGTCTGTCTGTCTGTGTTACATGGTGTCACAGTGATGAGAACCAGAGCTGCCTGATGACAAGTGAACTCCTACTGGTCTAAGTGCACCTTTAGTCTGTCCTGTAGCCAATCACTGGGCAAATATCCTATAAATAACCCAGTCACCACTACTCCAGTGACACCCGGCCACCACACACACACAGACTTTTTTTTTTTTACTTGTTTTTCATTTTCTTTTAAAGGTCTTGGCAGTGTGGCATGCATGCAGCAGGAACTACTCCTGTAGAATCTCTACAGTTTCATTGGTTGTGACGAGCACGTGCACTTTATTATTATTGTTATTATTGTGTGGCAGGCTGCTGGCTTTGTTTCTGGTTTCTATGGGTACCCTGTTGCTAAGCAAAGATAACTCCCTGGTCAGTGAACCCACCACACCAAGCACTTCTGCTCAGCAGCTGGCCAGGAGGGATCCAGAGTCAGGAAAGAGCCACACACCAAGAAGTCTCTCTCTCTCACTCACACACACACACACACACACAGAACACAGAACACAGAGTGCAACACAGGGTTGACATTTATCAATGCATGTGTAAATTCTTCCATTTGCTTCAATCACATTACCTTCAATTAATTGTTTCTCTGATGTGAGGATAAATAAATGAACAACATAGATTGAGCATAATATACTCTTTGTAAATGTCTTTTGTACAACAAACCTTTTCCCTAAACAGATCTTAAACTCATTTACTCACACACACACACACACCCATTACCATACTACACTCAGACATCATTAACGCTCCATTCAGACCAATCATCCATTTGTAGGGATTGATTGTGTACAGGCTGGGGGACTTTTTCGGTGTCAGTCTGTGTGTGGTTGTGTGAGCAGCTCCGGTCATAACCAGGGTTAAACTCAAATCAATACCCTGCCCTGAGAGAGACCCTGTTTTCAATGCCACTAACACATCTGTGTTGTTAACTCAAGTATCTCATCATTTGAGCCTTTGGAGGAATTTTAGACGAGCACAAACATACAGTTATGATTCGCTTACGAGGAGGAAAATCATAATATTTCTCTTGCAAGAAAACCCCTGCTGTTATGATTCATATCACATGTTCCTGTACCTTCTCTCTGTCCCTTCCTGTGTTAGGACGGGTGAAGACATCGCAGCTGAAGGCAAGCACTTGCGTATAGGCTCTATTACCATGCCTGACCCCCAGGAACGCATGCCCATGCCACACCCGCATGCCCTTGCCTGTGGGCAGGGCTTTTCCATACGCTCCCAGTCCCTCCACTCTGTCGGTGGGGGGAACACTGGGGGTGGTGGTGGTGGTGGTGTAGTAGAGGAAGAAGTGGGAAGCCCAACCTCTAGGAAGCAGCCTCCACCCAAGCCCAGGAGGGACCCGGCCACCAAGCTGAGCATGTCGTCTGAGGCGGTGGACCACAGTCCCGTGTCCACTTGCCGTGGGGAGAGATGTGACGGTGAGTGGTGGTGGCACTTTACACAAAACTGCTATATGCTATATTTAGTTTCTCTCCGCAGTGCCCTCCTCAACAATGTGTCTGCTACAGGGACATGACATCCAGATATTCATTGCATACTTTCATTCACTGTGGAATACAGTGGTGGCATATTGATACAGAAATAATGATAAGTTCAATGGAGGTCAATGACATCAGGTGATAACCAAAATGTAAATAAACTATTGTGCATAAGAAGGGATGTTTTATACCAAAGCAATTAACTAGAGCAACTTTGGTTGCCAATGTCTTCAGGAGGTAAGCTGTATCTCGGTTGGCGGTCAGATAAACAAATCACAGGTCATTTGTTCCCCATCTGCTAACTTGAAGATTTCCAAGGCTTCAGTGCTGTTAGTACTACATGAATACTGTTTCCACTGATGTATTCGTATAGAGTGACTAATCTAAAAGATGGATGAGAGTAATGTGCTGGTTGTTGTCTGATTTGAGTCAACATTGTGCAGTTCAGCAACTTTATGAAATAACAGACTTTGTTTAAGTAAATTACTGGTGAAATCTTGCTCGAGCGCCATTCAGAGATGCGGATATCAGTCAGTAACAGCAATAAAACAGACCCATCTTACCATGATTATTACGACAACGTGGTGTAAAAAAAGAAAAAAAAAAAAAGAAGCTGTGAATCTGTGAGACTGACAAATGTTTTCCTTAACAAGCCACAGAAATAGTAACACTCAATCACAGCCTACAGTACGTGCTGAGCATGAAGTCATAGCTGATATGAACAGAGCCGTCTAAGTGGCAGGTGACTGTGAGAGCAGGGAGGATTAGAGGTGGGAGAAAGCCGTGACTCCAATTCAGTTTGAATGCTGCCCATGTGATGTTTAGGGAGTCGCCCAGCCTGCCTCACATTGGTGGGGATCTCTGCGTGCACACAGATCTTCCTGGGCACCACGGCAACCATCCCACAGAAACGAAGACCCCCTGCAGCACAGCCAATCACAGCAGCACTGAACAGCTTTGGCGAATCAGGCTGCAGAGATGCTGGAGTCTGAGGCTTCAGAGCCAATCGGAGGGAGAGTGTGGGGGTGTCCCTGGCTGAGGGGAGGGTTGCGTGCTCTGTAGCTGGCGCTGTAGCTGGAAGGGGGCGGAGCCTGTCTATATAGAATTCATTCAGGAGGAGCGATTGACCTAGATTCAATTTCCCCAGGAGGAGAGGGAGGGAGAGGGGTTTGCGGGTAAACATATCCACTACAAGGGGGAGGGGGAAATGAGGGAGTAATAGAGAGAGAGAAGGGGTGAAGGAACAGGAAGTAGGAAGAGAGTAGGATGTTTGGAGGGATGGATTCATCTTGAGTGCTCCAACAAATCTCATGACCCACCTTGCAAACCTGTTAGTGTCCTAATGTCTGTGGTCATTATGGAAAAGATGCACAGATGCACTTTATTATCATGTGTGGACACTAAATCAAGGAAGCGATTACACAAGCAAACACAGCAGGAACACATCTGGACGGAGCCAACTCTTTTATTAACACCAATTAATTAGTGGTAATGAAAAGAGAATTTGGAGACAAGAGGCCCATTTCATTCTCAGAGCAAATTAACATCGGTGACATTCAGCATCGAACTCGATTAATGCAGAACATACTGGTGCAAAACCACATGAAATGTTCTAATAGCCCTTTGTTTATCCTACTGAATTATTTTCTCTCATTTAAAATGCACTGATTTTTTTGATAAAAGACTTTACTCTCACATCTGATACTTCAAAGCCACTCATTCAGACAGGACAGAAAACAAGGACGATAAATAGACCTCCTCAGTCAGACCGCTTACTGGAATACTTCATAGATCGTGACACTGTGTGTATGCATGTCCTGATTTACATCAGTGAGTGTGTAGGCATGTGCAGTGTGCGTGTGTAAACGTGCATGCATGCGTGTCGCGATGGTGGTGAGTCATAAAGTTATGGGAAGTACATGTGTGCCCGAGCCATCTGACGTCTGAATTATTGAAAGCATAAAATCCGCAGTTTGAAGATTTCAGACATGGCCCAGCTCTTAACTACACTTATCCCCTCCTTCATATCAGAGAAAGGACTCTCTGACCTAGAAATACGCTGTGAGCAACCCTAGTAGTATAGAGAGCACTGGCATGGCCAGCTAGTCCAGGACGTACTGTACAGCAGTATGGAGAACATGGACATTGCTCATAGCCTCTATGCATTACATCGAAAGAGATTCACACTGCAATGCTACGTCACCACTATCAGAAAGAAGTTCCACAGTGTGTGTGACCCAGATACCAGATACTCACATACTGCTCCACTGCTGTATATATGTGACCTAGAAACATGCATATGCCTCAACTATTCCCACATAACTGACTCAAGGTATTGTTTACGTCGATCTACATCAACAGCCCCAGGCTTTGTATTAATGCTGATGTTTAATTTAAAGATGAATTACAAATGACACTCTTTTGCTAAATCCAGTGACGGCGGTCCCATTACAACACTATTTCAGTCTGAAATGATTCAACATTGAAAAGTGTGAAAGTGGTTTGTGTTAAGACGTTCTCTCACTCTGTCCTCCAGCAGCTCAAGGATGCAGTGAGGACTGTAGGAGGGTGCCACCACCCAAACCCAAGAGGAACCCCAACACACAGCTGAGCATCTCCTTCGACGAGTCCTTCATCAAGAGTCACAGGAGCAGTGGGGTCTGCCCCTCCAAACCTCTCCACTACGTCACCTCCCCATGCGAACGCAACCCCTCACCCCCGCAGAGTGATGAGAGTCCCAATGACGACTGTGAAGATGAACCCGTCTATATAGAGATGGGTGGGATTGATGTTGGCACACGAGAACCCCCTAAGAGTGAAGACGAGGAGCCAGGAGAGTCGGTGTACGAGGAGATGAAGTACCCAGCTCTGGACGATATGGAGTACAGGACCGATCCTGTCGGATGCCGCTCTGCATGCCCCACCCCAGCGCCCTATGACCCTGAACCGCTCAGCCGCTGCTCCACACCTCGAAACATTCCCCTCTGTGACATTCCTGCACCTTTCCCCAATTTACTCACTCACCGGCCTCCCCTGTTGGTGTTCCCACCAGCACCAGCACAGTGTTCACCCAACTCAGACGAGTCTCCCCTCACCCCTCTAGATGTAACCAAATTGCCCGTGATGGAGAACCAATCCTACAGTAAATCCCCGACATCCTCCACTGAGCCAGCCTCCTCTGCACACATCCGCAGGGAGCTCACTGCCACACCGACCCTCACCATCTCCGGACGCTCCTCTGCACCTCCACTACCCTGTACCCTATACAAATCAAACTCCTCATCCTCCTATCAGCGCAGCCACTCCGCTTGTCCATCACCTGTCAGCATGGGTCGTTGTCTCACCCCTCTGAGCCTCATGCGTACACCTCCCTTTGACGCTTCAATGCCATTCCCTGGGGGACTGCCGCGCAGCGCCTCTGCCACTCCTCATGGCAAAGGCTCGCCACCTCAAGACGGCGGGGGTCGACTCCATGGTTCTATGCAGAACGTGTCGACGGGGCGTTCACGGACGCCCACCAGCCCGCTGGACGAACTAACCAACCTGTTCACCACAGGCAGGAACATGCTGAAGAAAAACACAAGTGGCCGAAAGTCTAAAGAACCTGGAGAAAGTGAGTCAGCACATTTGCCTCATCATTTTTTGGCTTGAAGTTAAGCAAAGGCCACAGGAATTATAGTACTGCATTTGTAGATATCTTGTTTTCGGGGAGCAATGGGAGTTGGGTACCTTGCTCAGGGGTACCCCAGCCCTTTTGACCTGGTGGTGACTTGAACTGGCGACTCTCCGGTTACAAGCCAAGGTCCCTTTCCACTTGGCCACGTGTTGCCCCAAAGGAACAACCTTACTATCTAAATCTACTGTATTTATTCTGACTCCATGAGCCAGGTCTGATACAGATCATATGATTTAATCTGAGGGGATTACAGACTAACAGACAGCAGGTCCCTCAAACCTACTCAAGGCATTAGGCCATTTAGGCAGCATTGCATTTAAATACATAAACATCATGTTTAAATACAGATGGCAATACCAAAATCAATGCAACCATGACAGAAAGCAGGGACTGCTCAATTAAAAGATGATGTTTATGTCATTATGAGCACCGGTCAAGCGATATAAAGTTGCAGCCAAAAAGAGTTGATTATTATTAATAACAATAATAATAATAATAATAATAATAATAATAATGAAGAAGTAGTCATTTACAAGGCTGAATATTATCAAATGTAATGCATGTAGTGTAAATTAATAACATTTCAAACCAGGCATAAATGCATGAAGGATAGCATAGTTCATTTATATATACCAAAGAGTTCCTATCCATCCTTACCAAACAGTCTTAGCAACTACAACATAGCAACAGAGGAAGGAGGAGAAAACGCCGTTCCTTATTTGCAGATTCCCTCCCCTTGGGTAATGCAGCCAATCACGGCTCAGGACACACCAGTCTACGACAAACCACTGAGCTTCTGATAGGGATAACTATTCCTCTGAACTCAAATCTACCCTTGATCAGAGGATTTCAGATTCTCCCTTCTGTCCAATCAGCATATACTCCACTTGTGAAGCCAATCATGAATCTGGGGTGTAGCTGTTGTATGGAGATAGTAGAAGCTGAGGAAAAAAGTCATGGATTCTTGTTATTTACAACTAATGTAATCTTGTGATTTCACTTCAGTTTGTTATTAACCGCTATGTTAATTATCCCCGTTGAATAACCAACATACTTTAGGTGATTATTAGATTGTCAAGGGCTGCATTTAAGTTCCAGGAATTCCCACTGTTCTCTCCCCCCCATCAGCCCTTTGATGACGCTGTTGTTGTTTCCTTGTCTCATATGTTTTATACTGTATGCACATCAAGAGAGGGAAAGCTCAGTTGATAGAGCTGTTTTCACACTTCCTGTCCTGCCCGTTAAAGGCACACATGTCCAAAACAATATTACATTTTTATATCCCAACACCTGTGTTAGTGGGGCTTTAGCAATGACAGGTTGTGTGTGTGTTGCTCTTTGACTACAAGTACACACCGTGTAATGAGCACACGTATTTAACACAGTGAATGGAGGTTTTTTTCCTCTCCCTATCAGAGGCAATAGAGGCAGCAGCAGCAGCAGCAGCAGCAGCAGCAGCAGCTCGCCTGCCTGACCCACTTACCAGCCGGTTAATCGCCATACTGACACACACACACACACACACAAACACACATACGCACATGCTTTAGCACAAACTTGAAAGCCATGTATGACACATGTGGGCATGACTGGGAAGCTCTATTCTCGTTTATGGTGCTGTATGTTAAAGCCCATATCCAAGCCATATAGAGGGCACAGCCTCTATATGCATGCATACATATTTAGTGGTGCTGCAGTCGTCTATAGTAGTTGCATTAATGCTTTAATAAATGACATACTTGTGACAGCATTCAGCATTTGCTACACTCCATGTTGGAATGTAAATTGGCAAAGGACAGAATGAGCTATTTTAGGGATTTTGACTGAATTCGGAGTCAGCTAATCAGATTGTGTGTGTGTGTGTGTGTGTGTGTGTGTGTGTGTGTGTGCCATCTATTATTAGTGTAAAATGAAAGGAGCACAATTCAGCTGTGTGTGAGCCCACATATTAATCTAACACCACAGTGGTTTCCTGTAGCTGTTTCAGTGAGAACTGAGTGACACCTAGAGGACATTTGGTGGTAGTGTATAATACAAAAAAAAAAAAACTTGTTTTTCTTATACACTGATGTCATGAATATGCCATCCATTATGTCCTATTTATATTTCAAGAGTAACTACCATATGTGAATAACTGACATTATGTGATTGTGGAGTTATTGTTAATAGTGTCGTTTGAACGCATCATTAACAATCATTTGTTTGTCCTGCTCTTTTACAGCGGAGTCCAAAAGCAAGTCTCACAGCGAGTCCAAGCGCGAAGGCAAAGAACGTCACAGTCACAGCAAGGAGTCCAAGCGGGACTCCAAAGAGCGCCACAGCAAAGAGTCGTCTCATCGGAGGGACCGAGACAAAGACAGAGACAAAGACAAGGACAGAGACAAGGACAGAGACAGAGACAAGGGGAAAGACAAGGAGAGAGACAAAGACAGAGACAAGGGGAAAGACAAGGAGAGAGACAAAGACAGAGACAAGGGGAAAGACAAGGAGAGAGACAAAGACAGAGACAAGGGGAAAGACAAGGAGAGAGACAAAGACAGAGACAAGGCGAAAGACAAGGAGAGAGACAAAGACCGAGGGAGCAACAATGTTGAGCAACTGCCCCACAGACGCAACAGTAAAGACCGCACTTGTAGTGTGGAAACACCACCTGTTCGCAGGGATAGCAGGGACAAAGGCTGCAGCAGTGTAGAGCCCATCCCTATGAGACGGGGGTCCAAAGACAGGAGCTTCAGCTCCTTGGAAACCATCTCTTTGATAAGAAGAGACTCCAAGGACAGGGGCATCAGCAACGGTGACTTGATGCCAAGGAGGGACAGCAAAGATCGGAGCGAGGGACACGGCGTGGAGTCTTTGCTGAGACAGGACAGTAAAACAAGAGAGAGACTGCTCGATCAGCCACCTGAGCTGTTACCCAGACAAGACAGCAAGGAAAGAGCAAGAAACGGTGTCGACTCTAGACATGAAGCCAGAGAAAGGCTGCTAGATCAGCCGCCTGAGCTCTTACCCGTACTGGACAGCAAAGAGAGAGCAAGGAATGGTGTGGACTCAAAGCATGAAAGCAGAGATAGACCACCTGAGTTTTTCCCCCGACAGGAGAGCAAAGACAGAGTTAGAGCTGGAGCAGAATACAGGCATGATATCAAAGACCATCGTCCCGATTTGTTACCGGGACCTGACAGCAAAGAGAGAGTAAGGAACAACATGGAGCACAGACACGAAGGTAGAATAGACCAGCCACCAGAGATCCTGCCCCGACAAGAAGCTTCCAGAAGCACAAACGGCAAAGACAGAGCTGTCTTCAGCTGTGAGTCCAAGAACGAGGAGAGAGAGCGGAGCAGCCACAATGGAGCAGATATTCCGCCTCCTCCTCTACCCAAGCAGGACAGTAAAAATGTGCGTAAAACTGGCCTTGAGGTGAGAAGGGACAGCAAAGACAGGAGTCTGAATGGCTCAGCTGCAATGGAGTACAGGTGTGATGGCAAAGAGAGAGGCTATCGATCAGAGGGCACGCCTCGACGAGAAAGCAAAACAAATTACAGCATGGAACAATCAAAAGCACAAGAGAGAAATGGCAGCACAATGTCAGGGCAGCATTCATCCACAACAACACCTACTCACCATGGGAGGTCATCTGGTAGCCCACCAATGACTATGGGAACAGGAAATGGTGAGAGCCAAGACCTCAAATTCATGATCCAGTATGGTAACACTTTATATAAGGGAAGACATATTCACCATCAACTAGGTGCTTACTAACATGCATGTATTAACACCTTATTTAGGGAAAATCTTAATTCATGTCATAATAGAGGTACAATAAGGTGTTAATACGTGCTTAATATTTACTAATAAAGGGCTAGTATGCTACTTATATATGATAGTAAGTAGTTCATGGTGAATATGTGTTCCCTAATATAAAGTGTTACCTCCAGGATTGCAGCATACGATACAACATAAAGTACCCAGTTGAATAAAATGTACGTATCTGTGTGTGTTTCATAAAATGAACAGTTTTATTTTGCTTTGTAGATCTGAAAGCAGCACCTAAATACGGCCGCTCAACTTCTGTCCCTGCCAACCCCTCACCAATGGGAACTCCACAGAGGAGAGTATCAGAGACACATCAAAGTCAGGTGAGCAGATGTTGCCTATACTTGTTTACGTGTTTTTAGCCTGTAGCAAGGTCTGAAATTGTACTTCCTCGGTCAGCTTCTTACCACAGTTAATAACTGAATTCATAATAATGTGATGTCATATCCTTATGTGCATTCTTATCTACCAATACTGATATTACTTTGATGCAGTCTTGACTTGTTTGCTTAGTTCTTTTTTTTTATTAACATTTACCTTTTCTTCTTTATGTGATGTTAAGGATTTTTAGGATTGCAACAGATTTTGTGTTTTATTGTGCATATACAGTATACAATAATATAATATAATATAATATGGCATTTCTATTTCTATGTCTTTGCTGTTTTAGTGACATGATTATGTACAGCAGTTTGGTCAGCCTCAGTTGTGTAAACGTGCTTTATAAATAAATTTTACGCTTGAGTTTTTTTTTACTTCCTTTGTGAATTGTTTCGATGTGAGTATTTACATTTTCAGTGCTTTCATAGTATCCAATTAACCATGACATAAAGCTGTATTCACCTAATTGAATGCACCCGAATCTGTCCCTCAGATGCCCCAGATGCCGTGGATATGTGGGGATACGACTATGCTAGAACAGATTGAGAGGAAGCGCACCCTGTGTACGGAGATCCGTTCCAGACAGCACCCACAGCTGCAGAGGTTTCTGGAGAGGCCTCCTCTTCCAGACAGACACGAGGACAGGCACCAAGAGCGGAATCAGTGCAAGCAAGACAATGCATCTGTCCTCCCAGCCTGCGGGAAAAGCAGCGGGGCCAAAAAGATCCGTCCTCCCCCCTACCCCACACAGAAAACTGTATTTTGGGACACAGCCATCTGACAGTCACAACACACTTGCACCTCCCAGCCACACAACCCCTAATTACCCACTCCCTCTCCCCTCTGGATCAGGCTGATTCCTTCCTCCAACATCAGGGCAATCAGGACAGCCAATAAGAGCACCAGGGGGATGGCACTTGCTGATGATGTCAAAGGACAATGGTGGTTACCATAGCAATATTTCTGCTCGTTCAGGTCGTCATGTTTTCTTATCATCATTGGTGATATTTGATATTTTTCTATTTCCTGTGACTGGATTCTTGTAATATATCTAGTAGAATAGATATTTGATGAATAGATATTTTTTAAATGAGATGGGGATTAAAAGCATCTTAAATTATGAATAGTAGATGTAGATGCAATCTAATGTTTTTTTTAATTATTATTATTGTTATTATTATTATTATCAGTTATTTATTTATTTTGGTTTTGCTTATTTTACATTTTCAAAGCATAATCTATAAATACTTGTACCGGAGTAGCATAATTTTCTTATGCCCAATTCTTTTTGTGCTCAACAGCACCTAAGTGAATGGACTTATTCAATTCTGTCTCTATATTACTTTACATTTTTACTGTCGTATAGTAAGTTGAGGAGTTCAACGTCAACGTGCTTTAGATTCCAGTATGTTGTAGAATGTACAACAGTTGGTCCGGACACAGAGACGGGGAAACTCTGTAGTTTGTGTATTACAGTAAGAAGCTGTGTCGTCACTACGTCAAAGCCTTTTGAAGCAGTCAAATCGTTGTAGGTGACAAAGAAAGTGTGAAATGTCTCCGTCGTATGAGATACACTATGAGGGTGGGATGGGGAGGGAGTAAATTATGAGCATACATTTTAAACAATATAATTTCCAAAAACCAGCCAAAGCCTGTCAAAGCAAGTTATGGGTGTGGTTGCGCTTACGGCGTTTGGTTATTTAAAATGGGGTGGTGGCAATAGCTGGCAAGTACCAGTGCCCTTACTTTGCCATGAACACTGCGAGCACCATGACACAGCAGTGTGAATGCTCTGTGCCAATGACCAGCCCGTACAATCAAACACCTGATCTTTTAGAGCGTTTCTTAATTTTACCGCAGATTATAATAGCCATATGCACTTGCGTAAGAAATAACTGTCAAGATTATGCTTATATATATATTTTTTGAAAATGTCAGGAGTAGCGAGCTGTGTCATGGACGTTCTAAGTGATTGGCTGGGAAATAAAGGCTCAGGAGACTGGCTGTGTGTGTGTGTGTCGCACACTGTCATCTGTGATTGGTTGTCTCTGACAATATTTTCCACTGAATTGGCGGGCAACCATTTTAGAGATCAAATTGCATAAGGACCTATCCCATGGCAACAGCTCTTCCCAGTCAAAAGGACCGGGGTTGCACAAAGGCCTACGAGTGATTGAGGCTTTGTTTGAAAAGAAGAACTGCACTACCCATCATCTTCCATTACATTTAATTAGGCTGGAAACATACATGTCCTTCTCCCCCAGCGCTCTCCCTCTACCTCAGCCTTCTGCTTACATCATCTAAAATTGGTTCTCTTTGCACATTAAAATGCAATGACAACATTGCCAAAATAGTATGGGTTTGACAAATGAGCAAGCTGTTAGAGTGCAGTAACCCTCTCTGGTGAGAATCAATTGTACACAGGTCCCTCTGTATGGTATGTCCGTGTGTGTGTGTGTGTATATGTATGTGAGTATGTTTGGGGAGAGAGCTGTGCATGTCTGTGTTTGTGTGCCAAGCTACACTGTATGCAAGATGAATCTTTACAAATGATTGTTTTAAGACATATTTACCCTATCCATAACACTGGTGGGTGGAGGTTTGAAATGTAATAATGATGATGATGATGATGATGTACAATCTTTTTTGTGTATAGATGTGCACTGTGAAAAGGTAGAGAGAGCACCGCACTGTCAGAGTCCTCTGTCCTATTGCACTTGAGTGTTCTCTTGTTTTGCGTAATAAACAAAGGAAAGACAAAAAAACATGTTTGAGGAAAAAAAAAGTACTGTATTCTGATTGTCACTTGGGTTCTGTTGAGAGAAATAAATAAATATGGACTTGAAACCCACTAAGGCAAACTGTATCCTGCTGAAATTGTTCATTTTCTTCTACCTTCTTCTACCAGTGTCACAACTATTGAATTTTGAACGATTATGAATGTGAAACTTTACCCCTAAAGTATAATTTGGACAAGATTGTAACACTGATCTGGCAAACATTTGGGAACAACACTATCAATTATTAAAACATTTATAATAATAAAAAGCACCTCATTAAAATAATAAGAAAAAGATACAGTGACACCATTATAAAAACACGCTAAAAACAAAAAAAAATTTTTGTCACCAAATGTAACCTGTAACATACTGCAAAGGATAGTTATTTCCCTCCGAGGCAGACATGACAGTGGCTGCTTTTTCCGCGCTGTTTGTCGGCGGCTTTGATGGTGCCAGGCCTCGGGGTGATAAACTGCTCTGCCTGACTCACAGCAGTCAGCCAAAAGCTGTAGAGGTTGGCAAAGTAGTGACAGGAGCCGCGCACACCCTGGCACTCTATGAAGGGGTGAGTTCTGAAATCTTTAAGGCAGCTGCCAGAAGAGGTCAAAGACTGGCCACCGCCTTCATCACCCGCACCTGTGTGCTGAGGAAAGAAAGGCAGCAGGAAGATATTCAGTGGAGAAAATGACATGTTTGTTTTCATTCATTAAGTTACAAACCTTTTGTTTACACTCACCAGGAGGAAGGAATATCCCGTCCACAGACTCCTCCAGCCAGGTGGGCACGTGGGAAACGTGTCATCCTGGCTGTGGAAAGCCACTGCAGGTGAAACTGTCTCGCACACAACACACCGGCTGATGTGAGCTCTGATTTCCTCACCAAGCAGTGGCATCATGGGTATGGGAGCAGTGGTGGAGAGCCAGTAGGATTTGTCGTTGCGACTGGAGTAGTGACAGGCAGCTTTGTTGCAGTAAGAGAAAGGCATGGTGGAGAAAACAGGGAGGCAGGAGCCAGCCTGGCCTGCAAAGGGAAGAGGTAAAAAAGAGAGGACGTTGAAGTTTTTTTTGTGTTTTTTTGTAATAAATACAACTAATTTTAAGATGTCAGCTGTCACTTATAGCAGTTTGCTACCCAGGTCCTGTGTGTGAGCCTTCTCCTGTCCTTCCAGGTACACCAGGCTGTAGCCCACCCAGAGCTGACTGCTGCCTTGAGGGCAGTGAGGCACCTGAACCGACTGGCTGTGGATAACCAAAAGAAAGCCTGAGCTGGCTGTCCCCCTTTGACCTGGCTCGCCTGGATTGCCAGGTAGACCTGGAGAACCTGGTGGTTGAAGGTGTTTTAAATGGGTAGGGAGTGGTGGATGTGGAGGGAAAGGGAAAAGACAAATGGGAGATTAAATTAACGTCTTAAGGGAGTCAATCATATATCTGTAGACTTGAGAGAAAGGCCACATGAATTAAAACTAGTGTCTTACTCAAAGAGACAAAGGTGCCTCTAGTAGTAGTACAGACCAAATGCTATTATTGGTCTTCCTGACACTAGATTCAATGGTATGAAGACAAGTATTGTTATGAGACTGAATATTCACCTTGAGCCCCAACAAATCCTTGCTGACCATGTTCCCCTGGGTCTCCAACAGGACCTTCTGGGCCAGCAGGACCTGGTGGACCAGGGAGACCCAGAGACCCTATGGACCCCTTTTGTCCTGAAACACAGGTAAAAACAATTAAGAACAAATATGCAGACTAGCCAGGACATGTAAAGGTACACAAACATACTGTATGTATTACAGTGTCTTGCCTTTATACCCTGGACTCCCAGGAGGACCCACATCACCAGGAAATCCCTTAAATCCTGTGGAACCAAATGGACCTGGAGGCCCGGGGGGAGCCTTCTCTGGCGGTCCATTGACAGAATCACCACGAGCACCTTTGAGACCTGGTAAAAACATAATACACTGGTGACCAGGTGTTGTAGCACTACATTTTAATTTGAGTTAATAAATAATTTCATTCGTTGAATAATTTTCAACGAATGGCAGTAAACAAATAGATATCAGATTTATGAATCTATCCCGTTTTGATCTAACTTGGCTACCCACAAAGCCCCACACTCACCGCTATTTCCAGGTGGGCCAGTTACTCCCTTTGAGCCCCTGGGCCCAGGGAGACCTTGCTGACCTCTGGGTCCTGGAGTGCCCATGAGACCAGTGGCACCTCTCTCACCTATCAATGTGCAGCAGTATTTAGAGTGCATTCAACTGGATCACAAGTAACGGCAGTAGTTTTGCACAGTAATGCACCTTTTGGACCCATAAAGCCAGGTTCGCCCTGAAATCCAGGAGTCCCTTGGAAGCCCCTCTCACCCTTGCAACCTTCTGACCCTGGGAGGCCAATTGGTCCTGGGTCACCTTTGTAGGAAATGCCAACACCTGGGGGGCCTGGTTCCCCGGGATCACCTAATAATCAAACACAAAATTCCAGATGTTGATAGACAGATTTAAAAAGAACAAGCATAAAGATGTACTCAATTCCATGAACATAAACAGTCACACATACCTGGAAGTCCTGAAGGTCCTTCATATCCTATGTCTCCATGGGGTCCTGGTGAAGGTGTGACACATTCTATGCCAGGGAAACCAGGTTCTCCTGGGAAGCCTGGAAGACCTGGAAAATATAATTGTAAAAAAGTTGAATTGCTTCGTTCACATAGACGCCTGTGTAGATTCTCATTCATCCAGGTCATCATCGTTCTTGCTGTTTTGGATGACATCTCTCACATAGTATTATGTAGGAGTAACCACACATACATTTAAAGAAAGCAAACCTCTGCCAAGTGTCAGTACACAGTGGGAAGTGTGAAATTAAATAACATGAAATATGCACTCATTTGTCTCACATCCTTATAGACTCAAGGTCAAGGTCAAGGTATCTTTATTGTCCCAAAGCAGGGAAAATAGGTTTGCAGCCAGGAAGATGCACACACACAGATATTCAGACATAATACACAGATAGACAACAACAGATAACATCATGGGCAGATTAAAAGAAGCAATCAATAGTAAAGATAAAACATGATAAAAAAAAGAATAATATATAAATAAATAAGCAGCATGGACACATAAAAAAGTGCAAAAAGTGCATGTGCAAGGTGCCCAAGCCTGGTTATACCTGGGTCACCAGGTGGGCCCTGCAGGCCTTTAGACCCAGGGTATGTAGCTCCTGGAGGTCCTGGGTGGCCCCTCAGGCCTTTGACTCCAGGATATCCATCTGGTCCCTGAGGTCCAGGTATATCTATGCCTTTCAAGGGATTAAAAAGCACATAAAGTTTAATTCACAGTTTTCCGCTGTACCATCAGTGCATCAGCGGAGTTCCCTTTTAACAGGAGGAAGTATCTGACAGAACCAGACTAAAATAATATATATATATATATATTGATTGATTGATAATGATAATAATAGCCTCGAAACTGGATCTGGATCCTGCAGCCTGCAAGATGAGGACAGGGAGAGAAGAGGAAGGAAAGGCACAAACTAGAGAGAAAACAAGGTTAGTGAATTGTAATAAAATCATATTCATACCCTGAGTGAGAGAGAGAGTGATTTTGAGTGCACCACATAATTAGAGAGAGAAGTGGAAGGAAAGGCACAAAGTAGAGAGAGAAAGAACAAGGTTAGTGACTTGTAATAAATGTCATATTCATACCCTGATTGTGAGAGAGTGAGTCTGAGTGCACAACATCATTTTCCCCAGCAGTCTTGGTCTATAACAGCATAACTAAGAGATGGTTCAGGTTTCCAGCCCTAATTATAAGCTTTATCAAAAAGGAAGGTTTTAAGTTTAACTTTAAATGCAGAGAGGGGTCTGCCTCCTGAACTAATTCCACAGGAGCCTGCACTGAAAGCTCTGCCTACCATTCTGCTCTTACAGACTCTGGGAACCACAAATAAGCCTGCATTTTGGGACCGAATGAGGTATGATGAGGCCTGATCATTCAATCATACGTGATTGAAACTGTATTAATGAAAACAAAAGCCAACACACAAGAAACATAAGAGACATACAAGTTAATAATTGTTTCACTGTATCCTTTTATCTCTCTTACCATTTGATCCCTTCATCCCTTTTGGACCCCTAAGTCCGTCCAATCCATTCAGACCTGGTGGCCCAGGAAGCCCTGTCATGAGATCACAATGTAAGAAGTGTCTTGAGTGTGTGCCCTGCCTAAACTGTATGATAATGGGACAAACAGTGAATGTTACATAGGCACCTGGGGGTCCATATGGGCCTGGTGGACCCGGTGGTCCCAGACCTCCATGATCACCTGGAATACCTGGCAAACCTGTACTACCGTTTAGGCCACGAGGCCCAGGGAAGCCTACATACACACACACAAGTGAGCAGAAATATGGTGATGTATAAATGTATAACAATCCAGATTCGAAACATAAAAATAGTGAAACCTGGTATTGATTCATTACAACTTAATAAGACCTTATGTTTCCTTCAATTTAAATGTTAGCGAGTTTATGTGAGAATACATATCCTCAACCCATTTTCATCCTGACTCCCGAGAGCATCATAAACTATTGCTTTGTCATGTACCTTTGGCGTCTGAAAGAGACACACCGGGCTCACAATGGACTCCGATGTAAACTCACTGGCGGCACATTTAGACACTCAAAGCAGAGCAGCAGTAAAATATAATCAGTTTGAGATTGGGATTAAAGGACCAGGATAGGACTCATATTAAGGTTAGGGCCAAGAAAAGGATGCTCACACTCAGACATACTTTTATTTTATTAATATCATGAGCATTTACATGACCAATAATAAGTCATAAATAATTATAAATAGTAATGTATATATTTTCTTTGTCAGTGATTGCTTAATTGCTTGATGTTTAAGTGTGGATGGATATACAATATCTCTCTGCAATATCTCAAGATGGATTGCAAGTTCTTTCTTCTCTTGTGTATAGGAAAACAAATTATTGCTGTAATTAAGTTAATTATTGTAATTATTGCTGCAGTGCACTGGTTCTCCAGGTCAGCTATAACGGGAAATCACCTGATCCTCCTCTTCTTCCTGGTTCCCCTGGAATGCCTGTTTGTCCAGGTGGTCCCGGTCTTCCCCTGGATCCTGGGTCACCTGGGTCTCCTGGCCGCCCTCTTGAAGCTAGAAGTAATTGTGTAGTACATAGTCTTGGAAACTACCACCCCTCCTTCAAAATATGTTTGCTTGCATTTTCCTAGTTTCCTGTTCATCGTTTGAAGTGTTTTTGTGAAGCAAATGTTCTGTTCAGTGTGGCATTATCTTACCACATGCCCTATTCTCCCCAGGCAATCCTTTGGGTCCAGGTGGACCAGGCAGTTGGTTTGACATTCCCGGATCACCTTTAGCAGATTTATAGAGGTTTCAGCAGGTTACATCCAACTAAATGATGCATGTTTGAGAGTGTGAGAGTGCATTGTCCTTTACATGCATCTTAAAATATCACATATTCCATGAGCACATTCACCAGTATGCAAAACATATTACACACTCTTACTCACCCTTAGCACCAGGGAATCCTGGTAGCCCTGGTACCCCCCTATGTCCCATAAGTCCTGGATCTCCCTGTATCAGACATTAGTGTTTGAGTGTTGTCTTTGTGGCAACATGTGGCACATATCAGACTTTTCAAAAGAAATAATGTATGGTTTTATGGTTAGCATGCTTTGTGATTTTCATACACTACATTACATTACATACACTAGAAACTGCAACTTCTCACTGAATTAAAATACATTTAGTTAAATTCAGTTAAATGTGTACCGGATCTCCAGCCTGTCCAGGATATCCTCTTGGACCAGGGAAACCTTTGATTCCAGGGTGACCAGGAAGCCCTGGGATTCCTGCACCACCTGGGGTACCAACGCTGCCCTTAAACCCTGGAGGACCAGGCCATCCATCAGGCCCCACGTCACCTGGTATTCCTCTTACACCCTTTAAGCCTGTAAGGGACAAAAACAAACCAAAAGTTATGTTACAATTTTTACAATGTGTGTATCTAGTAAATTAAACAATGTTGGTGACATTTTATTTAACAAAAACATAGTTATGTTTAAATAGATGCATAAGTAAAGTGAAATCTTCATGCCTGCTAATCCTTGTTGGCCTGGCTGCCCCCTCCTTCCTGGTAGTCCTGCTGGGCCTTTAGTCACTGTCACAATCGTTGATGGGCCTAATAATCCTGGTAGACCACGTACACCTGGATAGATTGCAAAGATGAGTCTGATTTGACAGTCAAACTGAAAACACAACTCAAAGACAAATAAACTAAATAATAGCAGTTCAGTCAGACAACTCCAGTTTAAATGTTAGATTGTTGATTGCATCACAATACAAATGGTTTCCTTTTGGAGTCCAGGCTCCGACTTAATCACTTCCCACTAGGCAGCGAGTGTGAGGGCTCTTTCTTTCTTTTTTTGTTCCTTGTGATTGTTTTTGTATTTAATTTGGACATTCAGTGATGGCACTGATTTTCCCTCAGTCTTCTTAATTTGGTGCTTAAATTGCTTGGAGATTACCGGCAGTCCTGTTGTCGGGCTTTGTTTATTTAATTTGTTTTTGTTTATGTTCTGGGGATGTGCTGGGTCCAACGGCCCATTGCTGGGTTAGTCAAGACGCTACCCACCTCTTGTTACTTTTTGCTGGGATCTCCAACCCTTTTCCTTTGTTCACTTTGTTTTTGAATAATGAAACTGAGGCGATAACACCCCCCAGTTGGAGCTTGCTGAATGCTAGGGTGGAGGTGGGCAGCAACACTAGTGCAGGCAGAGGGAGCGATGGGAAATTTTGCAACTAAAATACCCCGCCAAATTCAGAGGGAGTGTATGTGAGGCATGTCTTATGGATAATAAAATGCACCTCGAGTTGACTGCCTGAACTTGCTTGCAGGCTCGCATCATTTAGGTTGTATGGCTCTCCTTAATCATTCTTACTAATTGTTGTTACTGTATATCCACTACTATGTGATGGACAACCTGATCAAGGCCAAGGTGACTGCAACATATCCTTACCTTTATTACCAGGCCATCCTGGGTCTCCTGGGTCACCTACTCGACCATTAAAGCCTCTCTCTCCCTGTATACCTCTGGGTCCTGGATGTCCGGGGCGACCTTTTAAACCTCTTGCCCCAGCGCTTCCAGGGTAGCCAGTTTCACCTAGATGAATTGGCAAAAAAAAAAATCGAATTTCAGTCATGTCAGTCAGTTTACAGATATAATGCATACTGGCTTTTAGGACAAGATAGTGAATGTCCATTCTTAAGTGTGGAGATACACGTTTTTTTTTTTTTAACAACTTTTAACAAACTTTTTTTTAAAGCAAGACAAACCTTTTAGTCCTGGGAAACCATCTTTCCCAGGATCTCCTAAAGGGCCAGTGTTGCCACTTGGTCCTGGAGCTCCTGCCACACCAGGAAGGCCAGGAAATCCTTTCACACCCTTTGGTCCATGACCAGGTGGACCAATATCTCCTTTTAAACCCTTTTGACCAGGATAACCTACATAACATTACAAAACACAATAAGAAATTATATTAAAAGGAGTGTTAGATGGCTTTAAAATGTTTGGAAGGAGTTAAACCCACAATTTTGCCCATTGCATGATTACCTGGTACTCCTGTCTTTCCAGGGTTTCCTGGAGGGCCTGGCGGGCCTATGGTTCCATACAACTCACAAACAGTACAAGGTGGGCCTGGGAGACCAGTGGCACCGGGGTCACCATTGACTCCAGGTTTTCCTTTATGACCTGGCAGTCCAGGATAGCCTTGTATGCCTGTATTTACATTACACCAATTATTGTTACAATTCACTGTGTGTATGATTTTGGTGTGATACCTAAGCTGTTCAGTGGTTCAGTTGTGTCACCTAAACTAGTACAGTTTACCTGGCGACCCAGAATTTCCAGGAAAGCCACGTGGTCCCCTTGTACCCGTCTCTCCAGACGGGCCTGGTGGGCCAGTAGCACCTGGACTGGCAGAGAAAACATCTCCTGTGGGACCCTTTCTGCCGGGAAGTCCTGGTAACCCAGCAGGGCCTGGAGGGCCTTCCAGACTAATCCCACTGGGACCAGGATCACCTGAATCCCCATTTAAACCTGGAATTCCTATAATAAGTAGGAAAGACATGTAAGCACACTAATCACCCTGCAAGGTGTGTTATTAATTAACTGTTAATTGGTTGCTTGATTATCCACATCCTGGAGCCCAAACGCAAACCTTAAATCTTTGTGATTTTTAAATATGAAAAGAAAAAAAGTATAACGTCATTACCCGGCAGACCATTTCTTACAGAATCACCATCATTTCCTTTCATGCCTTTGTGACCTGGGGGTCCTGGAACACCGGGGAAACCATCTCTTCCTGGCATACCTGGAATCCCTAACAGGCACACAATACAAATGGACTAGTGATTTCAAGGGTCATAAAATATGCATTTTAAATAACACATGGCTTACCGTGGCAAACCAATTCCATTCTTGGGATGTGAGTTTAAAAACAGCTGGAAACAACATTATGCAAACTTTCCGCAAACCTTAGAAAGGTCATCTTCATAGAGATTGCGTAATGATGTACTTTTTAAGTTTTTTTTAATATATGATGCCTAGCACTTGCAAGATTTACCTGAGGAACCTGGCTCACCCTTGGCACCAGGTGGTCCAATCTCATCTTCATGGCAGCATACTTCAATTTCACCTGGTTACCAAAACACAACATGCTATTGAGTGCATAACACCTAGCTGTGGGAAAGGGTTTCAACCAACTGGAATTCCGTCTATATCTCTGACCTGGAGAACCTGTACGCCCAGGAAATCCTGGCAGTCCAGTAGGTCCCTGATTTCCTTTAGGTCCTGGTGGCCCTGGAATGCCTGGAAAACCAGGCCCTGGGGGGCCCACAGTCCCTGGAATTCCTTTGGGTCCAGGAAAGCCAGGGTAACCTTTAGGGCCAGGTAGTGCTGCATATCCAGCACCCTGAACAAATGATAGTAGCATAGAAGAACAACTTATTAAACCTGTGATTAACCTAGAATCATTTAATCATACATCTTCATGAATTACATTTACAGTTTTTAAATAATACACACTCACTGGTGGTCCAGGGTCCCCTGTAGGGCCACGGTGTCCATCCTGTCCTGGTGAACCTGTTGCCCCAGTGGGACCAGCATACCCAGGCACCCCTTGGTCACCCTTGGCACCTTTCAATATCAAGAGTAGATATTAACCTGGCCAGGTTACTCTTGGTGCCTTTTTTTTTTATCTGGCCACAGCTTATGGCTAATAGACAAATCCAATTTATTTACCAATTTAGATACAGTTGAGACCATTTAGCTTGCAGGCTAGGTATGTGATACACATATTTTTGTATAGTATATAGTCGTATACCTGTAGTATTGTTTAGCAAGCTTTTTTAAACTATTGATAATGCCACATTAACTGTGCAGTAGATAACAAAATCATAAAATGTATTGAAGGATCAAATTGGTGGGTTACATTTGCATAATATAACAATAGAATAATATCCACTCCTCTGTAAAGTTGTTCTTTGTTTTTTGAAACACCAATATTACAATATATTGTATGTGAGTGCTTACCTTTACCACCAACCGCAAAAGAATCACCTTTCAGACCCTTCAGTCCTTTTAAACCAGCATTTCCTTGAAAGCCCTAAGAAAAAAACAAAGTCAAACACTAAATAAACGTTTTTGGCCTTGAACAAACTTTTACTTGTGTTTTAGAAATGGCATTAGTTTATGTGGCAAGAGTTAGGATTTCTTTACTTGTGGTCCTTGTGAACCCTCAGCTCCTCTAAATCCAGGGTCACCTTTAAGTCCTTGAGTTCCAGGTAACCCTGGAGGTCCTGGATAACCTGGTGGACCAGGTAGCCCTATGTTTCCCCCATCAACCCTACATTCACAATCCCCAGGGCACCCTTAAGGAGACAAGGATGTCATTTGCTGTAAATACATTCAAATCCAAACCTGTCTGTTTGATTTTATATTCTACCAAAAGTACTTTGGCAAAGAGATAGACACATTCGTTGACAGTGGGATCATCAGATAATGCACAATAATTCATAAGTCAGAGATCACCTTTAATTCCTTTGGGCCCTTGGTTTCCAAGAGTCCCTATGGATCCTGGGTCACCAGGTTCACCTGGGTCACCAGGCTCACAGTAATAATCTGTAGGATCAAGCAAACAAGTAATTTCAATACAAAATTGGATACAAATTAAATCAATAACAACAAAAGAAAATAAATGAGAGAACTTACCTCCACATCCTAATCAGATCCAATAAAGTATGACATACCATAAACAAACAAAACTACAAGTATTATTCAAGTCAACATACAGAAATACATTTGACTTATTGAAATGAACATGCAAAACTATTATCATGATAGTGCTATTATTAAACACACTCTTGTGCTATACACGCATTTGGGAACATAGATACCTGGACGACCAGGGAGGCCTCTGTAACCTTTAGGACCAGGAAGTCCTTTAGGTCCCATTGGTCCTGGCAATGGTTTGATTTCAAAATTGTATCTTCCTGGTTCTCCTTTGTAGCCCTTTGGACCGAGGGGCCCTCGTGGACCAGGGAGACCTGGCTCTTCTACAAAGGTGTGAGTGATAATGTGCCATTTTAAGTGTAAGTGTGCATTGCAACCATGTAGTAACATGCTTAAAGACAGAAGAAAACCTAAGCGTTTAATTCAGAGAACTGAGAAGAGGGTCCAACTCTGACCTGGTACTGTTAACCCTGGTGGGCCAGGTGGTCCTTGCGGACCCTGATATCCATGGTCACCTGGCAGTCCAGATGTTCCTGGATACCCCCGCTCACCTTTAGCACCTGGAACATACACAGAACTATAAAATAGTCTGTAAGAGCAATTTTTGTCATTTTGTAATTTCTTAGTCTAAAGCCAGCTATTATAAAACAAATGACAAAGGAAATAAAACAAATAGAAAACAATATAAAAGACAATACAGTTGAAGTGACAAATATGATCTCAAGCAGGAACCAGGGAGGAGAGAAAGTAAATGACTGTGTTTTTACCTCTGGCATCACTCCCATTTTGGAAGAGTAGGGGACCGGGGACACCTGGGTCTCCTGGGTAACCCTGTAAGGAAACTATTGTCAATGAAATGTTGTTGATCCATTGACCAATTACAAAAGGGCAAGGAGCAGGAGAATTTACCTTTGGTCCAGTTCTTCCAATGAGACCTGGAAGTCCTTGCACTCCACGAACACCCTGAAAATGTACCATTGTATTTTACTTGACACAAATTGTTTTAGTATAGGCTAACTATACTAAAACCAGGAAGGAAACACACCTCAGGTCCTGGTTGTCCTTCCCTACCAGACCTTCCTGGAAGACCCTATAGCAGAAACAGTGTGTGTGTATACGTGTGTTTGTCTGAAATTATGTTATTATTACACAATTATGAAGTCAGATTAATTCACATACCCTAAGTCCAGGAAATCCAAGGATTCCTTGCTCTCCCTTAATTCCTTGTCTGCTATAGTCCTCTATATCCCTCTGAAAAGAAACAAATCTTAATGCCCTGTCTCTCTTTTTGACACACGTTGTATGCATACATGTCAGATGAAACTCACGGCTTCGCCTTTTGGTCCGCATGGTCCGGGCAGACCTTTGTCTCCCTGAGAATCACAGGAGAGGAGACATAATGTATTACGGCTCCAATGTAGCATGGAAAAGTATGGCATTTATTTTTTAGTAATTACCAGGCTTGTGTGGGCAAAAGTAAAAAAAAAAAGAATACAGAAAGCATCTGTATTTTTGGAGCTGGCAGGCAGCACCAGCAAATGAGTAAGCATGTTTTGATTGAGTCAAGAGTGGATCGAGGTCAAAATCAGGACAAAAACAAATATTGTATTATATGGTATAATATTATATATATATATGTATATATAAAATATTGTATAAACGAGTATTGTGCGTGTACATTGCAGAACAGAGTCAGTTCTCCCTTCCTGACCCGATTGATATAAACTCTCACAGCAGGATACTACATCCTCATGCTTCACTGCTGGCGTGGTACTGTGCAGTTGATGCTTGGGCTTTGTCTTCACCTTGTAGCCTTTGAGTGGAAGAAAGTCTGGAGGAAATTCTATGACTTCTTCTGGTCCTGGAAGGCCAGGTGGGCCTTGTTCACCCTGAAATATGGAATATTGATGTACAGTAATTTAAAGTAGGACACAATGATACACACACACACACACACACATAGTTCAAAGCTGTCCAAAGTCAAAAATGGTTTCTTACATCGTCACCTTTATCACCTGCTTGTGATCCTCCAGGGTTGCCCTAAACAGGAAACAAAAGATTGGTGGAGTTTTAGTCATAGTAAATGATTAAATGCAGCACTGCCACAAAGACTATGATACAATTGACTCACTGATGGTCCTCTATCACCTCTAGGTCCTTTCAAGCCCTAAACAGAAACATACAATAGTACATCTTTTCATTGTTCAAATCACTGCTTTTCTAATGATGTATATGAAGAATTTTAGAGGTGTAATATGTTGCATCTACAATTATCACCTTTGGTCCAGGATGGCCAGGGAGTCCAATACTCCCTTTAGGTCCAATGTATCCTTTTCCTCCCTAGAAAGAAAACAATGCAATTATTTTTGAAATAATACACAATTAAAATGGAATGGCAATTATATTTAAAAGAGTAAACACGAATGAAGCAGCTCTAAGAATAGGCTAATAGTAGATGATTGAAAATATTTAATCCATGTATAGAACACAATAAGAGTAAACAAAGAACAGCTCTTAAAAAAAAAAACATACAGGTAAACCAGGGTCTCCATGTCTGCCGCGCTCCCCCTGCATAAAACAAAAAAGATGTGACATGAAGATGAAATGCAAAAAAAAAAAAATCAGTATTTTTTTGATTATTTATTACGACAATTATTGATAATGACTAATTTGTTCATTGTGATATTTTTTTGTGATAATGTGGATTTCTCTAGTGGGTGGGGGACTTACAGGAGGTCCTGGAGAGACAGTGCCATATTCAGGTTCTCCTTTAATTCCTTTAGAACCAGGTAATCCCTGACAAAAAAGAAACAGTTAAAAATGTCCTTATTCATGATTCCTATCTGCACCTTCATGCTGCCAGTTTCCCCATTCTACTATCTAAAGGTGCTCTACATTGAGCTTGTTTTCCTGGCTATTTAAATTAGTGTAGGACAGCCATTATTAAGGCAGAGTTAACATGAACAACAATGTCCTGAGTCCATGGATTTATGCAGTTCTTGTAAACAGTCATTTACTCACCGGTGACCCATGAAAGCCGTCCAAACCAGGAAGGCCAGGGACTCCATTTTGACCCCGTGTCCCATTACAGCCATCCAGTCCTGGCACACCAGGCTCCCCACCTGCTCCAGGATGACCCTGAACAACATTGAACAGTTACAGATGGTGATGCATTTGCACAGTATTGTACCTGACATGCAAGAAAGAAAAAAAATAGAAGAAGAAGGAAGTCAGTGTAACTTGATATGTCCACTAGAGGGCATATTAGACACATAATTCAAATCATTGCGTCATCCTCTGTGGAGTATGCCATTTCTATGTGAAATAACTTTACTTCAACACTTTTTAAATCAGCATATCTGAATTCCTTTGGATAGATTTTCATGTTCATTTATATTTGTTTTAAATGTACAGAGAATTACTCACTAATGAGCCATCATTACCAGGGAAACCAGGAGCACCAATCTCGCCCTGAAATGTAAAAAAAAAAGAAAAGAAAAGAAAGGTTCATCAGTTATTTTCTAATTTTATTGTTACTTCTTATTTTTAGTCATTGGTACAGACTTAGTTTAGTCTAAATGTGATGATTAGTGACATTACACTCAAATAAAACATGCACAGCAACATTTGCACTAACACGGTCTCCTTTAAGTCCATCTGAGCCTTGTAATCCCTCTGATCCCCTCCTGCCTTTTTCTCCTGGTGGCCCTTTATGTCCCCATGGGCCCATTGGTCCATTGGAGCCTTGCACACCTGGCTTCCCCGGAGCCCCCTGCAAATAGAAAAGTCAAGCATAATACACTATCTTAACTTAATACATTTTTCTGTACTTTTTATTGCTAGATTCAGTATTGATCAAAAAACACAGAATCTGACCATTACTGATTTTCAATTTTAAATTGTATTCCCTTTCACAATGTTCTCCTGCTAGCCTAATTTAGAGTGGGAACACAAAAAATAATGTCATCACAATTTAAGGATATAAAGGATATTAGGAATGTTTTTCACAGACAACTTTCAAAAAGTATTCAACAAAAATTAGAAAGTGTTTGTACCCGTGCACCTTTGGCAGGAAGACACTGGCATACGGAGCAGTTTCTACCTTGACATGGCCCCTCAGTTTGCCCCTGGAACAACACACAGACATAAATCATAGGCTGTAAATGCACTAAGACAGTGGTTCTCAAACATTTTATACCAAATACTGAGAAAATATCATCTGCAATGTTAAAATACAGTGGTGTAAATAGGCCGAGCAAAGTCAGCCTCAGACTTTTCACAGGAGGCAGATTTAATCCCAGTAAGATAATTTTGCTCTCTCATCATCCTCCTCTTCCTCACATATACTTCAGACACTGGTTTAGTGAAAGATTAAGATGGAGCAAGATATAAGGTACTAATTTAATGTATTATTTGTTTCATTTTCTACACACTCAAAATTCCTCAGCTCCACTCCGATTCACATACCCTAGCATATACAGTAGAACAGTATTTCTGATTCTCCTCCAAGAGCCACCAGAGGAAGCTCACGTAGCACTGGTGGTATACATAACACAGTTTGAGAACTGAGGCAGTAAGATAAGTAAGTCCAGAGCAGAGAAAGTGCACATCTGCCATTCCCAAATGGTAAAAGCCATGGGAATTCACACATTTCCCAGCGCTGATTAGATTGTGTTCCTCTCACACTCTCACTCTCACGCCTCCAGATACTGAGAATTTCCACAAATACTCGTGTGTGTGTGTGTGTGTGCACGCGTGTGCTTGTACTGTTTACCTCTTCAGGACCCTTTCTGGTATAGACACTGATCTTGTCATGACCAGTAGTCCTCATGGAGACCAAAACCTGGTCCCAACCTCATTTCTGGAGCTGGTTAAGTGTAGGGCTAAGATGTAAATTGTGGTTAAGTTAAGGTTAGGGTCAGACATTCAGTGGAAAACACTTTGTTGAGGCTGTCCAAATGAATGGACGTGTCCTAAGAAGAATAGCTGCTCAAACCTGTGTGTGTGTGTGTGTGTACTGTGTAGATATGTCACAAATATTTGGCGATATTTACTGAATACTTGAAACTTTTTAAAACAGGAAATACAAATGGTATTCTTATGTACATCTGCTAATAGGCTTGTCTCATTTTCTGTTTCGGTCCAGCTGTGTTATTTATCTACAACAACACATGACTGCATCTTAGATAGACAGGCCGAGCAGTCCTGTAGGTGAAACATAATTGGAGCAATACGGGTGCATCGTTTACATCAAGGAACTTTACTGGGAGACACTTCATAATTTTAAGAGCAAAATGTGACAAGTGCATTGGTACAGTATACAGAGAACCATGTACACCCCGAGGCCTTGTGAGCGCAGTGACTGTGAAAGCATCAGTTCCTGTTCTGTGAAGGGTTCACACTGAGTGACTGCTGTTCGTGACAGGGCCAGACAACTTTCTTGGTTACTGTATCAGCAGAATTAGAAAAGTCTTCCTTTTGTGTGTCAAAGAAGATTTCTATAGAAAGTTCTCACCATAGTTGTTCAGTAACTACTTCTACTACTACTAATTTCATTAGAATTCATCCTATTCTAACGCTTTTCTTCCATCCCCAATTCCAAATTTACTTAAAACGACAAACCAGGGGTGTCAACAAAAAGTGAACGTGACAAGTCTCACAATGCACTGCATTAGCTCTCACAGTGTACATAGTGTGATCAACTAAGTAACTGTGGTGATTACGTTAAAAGAAACCTACACCAAGGACAGCATATACTGATGTTTTTGAGCGTAAACTACCATAAATTGTACCCTTCAATACTAAATGTCCTAGTTTCTCTTCGTATTGGAAGTAAATCACATAGCTTTTATTTAGTTTCTTCATCAAGAGACCAGGTAGAGAAGACTTACTGCTTTGACCTGCTGCACAAAGATGGTCAGCACAAGGATCCACCTGTGAAGGTAATAAAGGTAATAGATTTATTTGTGGTCTTATTTTAGCTCCAGGCAGCTACTGAATTACTTATACATTAATGACAGAACAGTAGCTATATGTAATAAAAAGACCCTATAATGTTTGATGGTGACCTCCTTATTTTTGGTTTACTGTCAGCATAATACAATAATCCACACGAACTGTGGCAAGAAAAATCTGTGGTGCGATTAGAAGAGAGAAACAACCAGCATTTTTGTCTACTCATTTTCCCATTGCACTGCAAGTGTTCAGAGGTGCTGAGTAAACAGACATGGAGTTTGTTTCTCTTGATGACGGATAGCTTATCATGTTTACTCTATCATTTTAATTTGTTTTAGTGCAACAGGACGCATCACACATTGGCTATTTAGCATTCTGCACCAAAAAAAAAGAAAGAAAAGCCACAGTATATAGTGTACTACTACTACAAATAATACTAATAATAGAATTATCCAATAATAAAGTATATCAATATTGATACTCACATGAGGGGGGACAAACTCATGACACTAAATGAGGATCTCATCTCTCATGTGATCTGTCTGCTTTACAGGTGGGTGTTGGAATCAGTGCTGCCCCCTGTGGTGGATAAAAGAAAATACGATGCACCAAAGTCACCTGCGAGCCATGTACCATTTAACATTACAAAAATAATTACTCCTTTTAAGTAAAATAGAGTAAGTACAACTGTGATATCGAAAACATTAAAATCAGCAAATAATGATCTGCAAACGTTGCAAACAGAAATTTTATAACTCACCCAAATTTGGAGGCTGAGGTTATCTTCATGAAAAGTTTTTTTTTTGCATTCAAAGTAAGGGAAAGATTCAAACTGATCTCCGGCCTCAGTATCAGCGACAACCAAACTGAGTGACTGCCACTGTTTGCTAGTGTCTGGGGTGAGATGAGGAGAAAAGGATGAGGACTGTGGTTCGCTGCAGCTGTAAATTCAGACCTCCTACCTCTCCAGATTAAGTTAAACAACTTCTCTGGGCTGTTTTGCCTATCAAGGCACTGAAACCCACAAGGGGAACTTTGATCTAACTGAAGCAATGATCTAAGATCATTTACGGTGCAGCAGTAATCGAGTGTACTTTGAAAGCTGGTTGCTGAGGAGGATGCTTAGAAACCCTCTCATCACCTCTGGGTTGTTTGCGGATACTCCTGAGCCTCTGATTTGACTAAAGCAAGGAAAGCCATGGGAAGGCCGGTGCTCGTAGTTCCTCTGCTCTTGTTTGCTGTGATGCTGATGGGCACCAGGGCCAAAAATGTAAGGTGTTCCTTTTTCCATTACTGACAGAGCATTATAAATGGATGTGATTTCATTAATCTGGCAGCATATACACACAAGCTGCACAGGAAACTAAATAAAAAACATTGTACTAACCTTTGTGCAGTTGCTTGTACCAACTGTGGGGTTGTACCTCATACAGTGGGGCAGTTTTAGTGTTTCTCTTAATGTTCAGGATCATACTGTTGCTTCTTATTACTTTATAAGTAGACTTAGGAGACTGAGTTAGTTGCCGAGTTCTGGTGGTTCTGGAGCGTTTTTCAAGGAAAACTACTTTGCCCTGCATTACAACTGCAATCTTCATTTTAAATCATACTAATACTGTTTAGTTAGTTTAAACTAACTTCAACTAACTTTCCTTGCAGACCTCACACAAAACATACAAAAAAATCACAATATATGGAGTGTAGAATATTTCCACAACACTGTTCTCCTGGTTTATTTCTGGTGTATATATATCGTGAGCATCATTTATTCATTGCTGCCTCAACTCTGATATACAACATTATAGTCTGTTTGTAACTGCGGTGTGCATGCTTATCTTATCTGCAAACATCGACATATCCCAAGTCGACAAAACCCATTTTGCAGTTGCTTTGAACTTTAGTTCAGTGTGTGCAGAGTATTCTTCACTGGAGAGTCTTTTAATGCAAGAGCATGGACAAAAAAAGCTTGGAAGAATACAAAGGGGAACGTTTTAAGTGCATTAAGCATTTCAGTTCCACCGTTTGCAATTATGCTGGAGTGGCTAATGGGAGCAAAAGGTAGAAGGATGTTGGATGTCATGTGCTTAGAGAGCTACTGTATTTGACACATGATAAATGAGAGGTCCCACTTAACACAGCAGGTATGTCAAGTTTGAGTTCTTTGAAAATATTCCCCCACACACACACACCATTACTGTATAAGAAACCAAGTATAATATAAGGGAGTATCAGTTATTATTTGTCACAAATTGTGATTAAATCTACATGTCATTATTGTGTCAGTCACTGGTTTCAGCTGTCCTAATAAAATGCTCCTTGACTTTCCTCACAAACCGACTTCATGCTCAATCATCATTTCATATTATTTCATAACAGGCTATAGTCACTGAGACACTTTCAAGGTATACAATAAATGTATACCCCCCGTGCACTTTGATGTATTGTTGGGTCTCCACAACACGACCATCAATCATAATTAAATGTATTCTGTAATATTGGAGTTGACTGATAATTATTTATTGTCCCAGGAGCTTATAATTGAAATATTAATTATCCTTCAGGCACTTAATCATTGTAGCTCTACTTTAATATTTTACCTTTCTATCCCATCAACTTATTTTCCCCTCTATTTGATAATGTCCACAGTTTCAGATTAGTAATGAGCAGAATCAGCGTTGCACATGATAATGCAACAACTTAAATCACTTAAAACAATCTCCTCCCTTCAGGACATGCAAAGTTTTTGGAAGGTTTTTGTGAGTTAAGAAGCTCTTGTTCTGTTCGCTTAAAAATGGTTAGGTTTTTAAAATTGAATGACAGGATACACTAAATACAGCTGCAGTTATGGACATCACGTTTCCCATTGACACAGAAGTGAATAGTGTTGTCATTTCTTTTTTAGTGTGTGTGCAATGGAAGATCCAGGTGCCGTTGTGAAGGAGTGAAAGGCAACAGGGTAAGTTGATGATGCGTTGTCTGTACAAAAGCAGTCCAATCAAATCTGTGCCTAAGTTTAACAAGGATGCATTCTGGCTTTTGTTGTATTAAATATGCCTCGGTCTACAAACTGTAAACTCCTCTCAAATTCTTAGCTGACCAAAACTGAGGAAGTTAAATGGAAAGCAGTCATCATTCATTTGATTATTTACACCCGTGATTTTCCTACTGTGCTGCTGCTCAAAGGGCAAATAGCTTCAATATTGTTTTAACATCCGTCACTTACTTTTAACTATTTGATTATAAATCAATTTACTTTGAGCTCCAAGCACAGAGCTAAAACAAAAAAACAACTTTAGAATAAAACAGATGAGACTTCATTATACTAAGCAGCAACAAACAGACATTTTTATGCTACAAAACATTCAAACTATTTAGTTTCAGGGTTTTTGTGTCTGTGTGATTGCTGTTATCAGCCCTAATGTCTTGCATCTGTCTCATTGTGTCCCCCACCTGGTGTAAATAAGGTGTATTGTCATTCCCATCTGTACGTTCCAGAAGTCTCTCATGTTGTTGCTCATGTTTATTTGATTTTTGTCTGTTTTGACTATATTCACTCAGGATATCAATCAGACCCTTGTGATTCTCTTTTACACAGCGAAACAAACTGTATTGAAGAGTTTTTTTTTCCTGCGTCTGGGTCTGTTTTTAAGCAATTCTGTCTGTATGACAAACGTTAAATTCACACATGTAGGTCAAATAAAAATGAATAAATGAAACGCTGAATTTAGATTAAAATTTAGATTTTCATCTGACTGAGAAGTAAATACAGTGCTTGTCTTTGAATGTTTCATTAATGTAAGTGTCACTGACAAAAAAAACATCAAGTTACAAGCATCATCCACATGAACTTGCTATCACATTCTAAAGTTTTCAGTGACAACAACTTAAGCCTTAATGTTTACTCAAGCTGGGGTAAACAGGCATGTGCTGCTCTAAAAATATGAATAAACAAATGTAAATTAAGGTAACTTTATAACTTTATATGGCATTCACACTCAGAGACATGCAGTGTATATTAAACAGCTGCAGGCGTGTTTGTCGTTCAGTCTCATCATGGTAAAATATCAAGAAAACTCCTAACGCCCCATCAAATCTCAATTTATAAACAGCTAATAAATGTATACCTTTTCACACAGGGAGACAAAGGTTATGCAGGAATCCAAGGTCCCCCAGGACTAGAGGGTCGTCCAGGACCAGGTGGCCATGTTGGGCCAAAAGGGCCAAAGGTAGAGTTGCAGGCTCTTTCGGCTCCTTAGCTTGTGCACTTTCTGTTTCTTTCTGCATCATATAATGAGGTTGTTGCCTTTCACAGGGAAACACCGGGCCTGCTGGACCTATGGGATCAAAAGGAGATCCGGTAATGTAACTGTACTTTCCAGCAAACATTTCCTGTGGTAAAACAGGAATCCATTTTGTTTCATCTGTCTGTTGCATAAGTGAACTGTTTTCACATGTTATTACAGGGACCTGAAGGTAAAGAAGGATTTGCTGGGTCTCACGGTTTACCGGTGAGTTGTACTAAGTACCAAATTTATGTATCTCTGTACTTTATTTATATTTCTAGCAACTTTTACTTTTACTCCACTACATCTCCTCAAACTATCGTTGTTACTACCAAATGAAATCAGAAGAAGAAGAGTTGGTAATGGTTTGTATTTATATAGTCTTGATGAGCTGCTTTACACTAGAGTTTTGCCATTCACCCATTCACACACAACATTAAGTGTCTTGCTCTAGGACACACATAGGGCCAGAAATTGAACCCACAACCTTCCAGTTGCAAGACAACTCGCCCTACCACTGAGCTACCATGGCTCAATCCTTACTCCACACTTTTTTAATAGTACATTTTATATCAGAAAATTACTTTTGATACTAGTAATGTAAATGTCATGTACTTTAAGACTTTTACTTAAGTAACATAATAAAAAATTACTTGTACTAATGTCATTTTCTGGTAAGATACTTGTACTTTTTACTCAAGTATCCCTTTACGGTACTTTATACAAGACTGTGGCTGTCCCATGCAAACACATCAGTGGGGAAACCTTTCAAATTTGGCACACATATTCACTTGGGCTTCAGAAAGAAGTACGTATAGTTAAATATCACTGTGAGATTAGGAATCACATTTTTGCCGTGTTATATCTCGAGAAGTCCATGAGGAAATGTGCGACTAGCAAGGAAGGTAAAGGGAATAGGCTATATGTATAGCATATAGCATTTAGCTATAGCTATAGCATTTAGAGAGGAGAGTGTGGGGCTTCTGCCCACAGAAAGTTTCTGAAATACAAGAACACTGAGCTGCGTTTATACCCGGTGTAACACTGTGTTCATTCACATACACATTCACAAGTGAACTAAAGCCTGGTTCATTTTCATTGAACCTATTTGGTTAATTACACGTGTTAGCGACAGACAAAAAAACAACAAAAGTGTGTCGAGTCACAGCAGCAGAGAATTATCACATGATGAGGAGGAAACGTCAAAATGACAATACCTGGTGGTCATCAAGTGCTTCTTCCTGATTCCTGGCATGCTTTTTTTTTGTAACTTCTGTGGATATTTTCTTACAGGGTATCCCAGGTTTACAAGGACTTCCAGGCCCTCCAGGTGCCCCAGGATGCAATGGAACTGATGTGAGGAAATGGAACTGTGTCATCTGTTGTAGCTTTTTTAAATTTGTGACAGCTTGACTAGAAATTATATTTAAGTCAAATGGGACTTTTGAAGGAAGAAAAGAGAAAAATAAGAATAATTAAAATTCAATTTGATTTATTATGAACAGAATGAAACAACTTCTCTCAGATGGGATTGGGGGATGATAAAAACTGATAGGACGTCTTGTAAATTAGGTGCTTCAATTTGTAGCAAAAGTTTCCCACAGGATAGATATTGGTGGTGATGATACGAAATTGGTTGCAATCCCTGCATGGGAGGAAACATCTTATTACTGTTCAAGGCCGGCATCCACAGCTGAGGAATTAAAAAGTCAAATGAATCCGATTGTGATTGGATGAGACCAGATTGAGCTGATAGAGAACAAGGACCTGACAAATCCTACTAAGATTCACTGAAAGAAGAGTGCACAGCTTTTCAATTACACTCTTCTCTCATAGAGTATGTTTATGATATTTGTAACTTTGCATGTTTTGAATACTTTCACTACTTCTAGGGTGAGGATGGACCTCCTGGTATTCCTGGTACTGATGGCTTTTATGGACATTCAGTAAGACTAAAAAAATATTTAACATTATAATGTGCATAATTTAAGTCTTGTGTCTGTCTACATCTCTCATCAACATTTTTGTATGGCACAAAATACAATTTTTGTCTTTATCTTCCAGGGTCCACCGGGTCTGCCTGGACCTAAGGTAATGAACTGTATACATTATTAAACACATGAAGGTGTGGCTGCAGATTCACTTTGCAATGATGCAGTCTTCAACACAGTAATCCCAGACTATAGTGATACTATAGCTGGACCACTGGACACTGTCGCAACAAAGCTGTTTTTTTTTCTGATATCCATATATCCAAGTATAAAAAATGTAAAAAAAGTTTCTCAGAACTGTCACTCATTAGCACAAAATCACTCCACTATACTTAAACAGTGTATCATCATGATGTACTTAATACCTGCATGATTTCCTGTGTAAAAGTGCCTGCTCTCCCTGAAAGTCAACTTAGATTTTTTTTGCATTTTTCACTAGGAGAGAACTCTGAATAGCCCTTAGTTCCCCCTCCTGTGGAGACTGATAAAGCTGGGATCGCTGGGATTGTGCAGGTTGTTTTATCTGGATGACGACTACCGTAGTGGTGACATGTCCTGAGATTGAGAGATTACTGTTTGGGAGCTCTTGTGGCCTTTTACATTTGTAATCCTGCGTTGTCTTGTCTGGATCATTATAGCACATGCATCTTAAATGGTTTTGCACCTTAAGCTTGTCAAAACCCTTGAGAAGGAAAAGCTTATGGGAAACACGCTGGCATTTGTTACCCTTGTTCAATGAACACAGCTAGAATCCTCTCAATATCGATTCTGAAGCTGAAGATGTGGTGAACGAGGGTTTATGTGATCAATTCACTGAGTGAGGCAACTCCCAAGATACTGAATGAGGTGGTTATAATTCTAAGCACATGTGTGCATGGCAAATGCATGGCTAAATAAAGATGAGTGATGAAGACTGTGAGCCTAACTATATTTCCAAATGTAACTGCTAAACATGATTGTTGTTACTCCATGCTTGAATGTTTAAGACTCAAATGTAATTTAAACTTACTTCCTGTATTTTACAGGGTGAATCTCGGGTGTCAGAAAATTTAGTAGGGCACCCTGGGCCACCAGGGTGGGATGGAGAACTGGTAACCATATTTTGAATTTGTTTTATTTGTTTGTATTTGTATTTATATGTATTGCTAAACGACATGTAATGTAATGTATTCCTAGATACAGTTAATGTCACTTACTATAAATTGCCTTGTTTCATATTTTAAGGGAGCCCGAGGTCCCCCTGGGGAGACTGGACCACCTGGGGACCATGGACCAAGAGGCTCTATTGTGAGTGAAGTTATTTTACTGTTGTACATTTTGGCACCATACGAAATAATTATGTGATGTCACTGTCTGCCTTTTTTTTGTGAACAGGGTCATCCTGGCAATCTAGGGGCTAAGGGACCTAAGGTACTGCTAATTAATAAATACCTGGAGATTTGTGTACACATTCTGTATATCTGCGATCGTGAATGTGAGTATTTACTGAGTGGACACGTGACAGCAAAGGAAAAACACTTGAAAACCCCAGCTTCAGGGATTTTTTATGGTCTGTTATTTGTTAATTATTGAAACTGGCAGTATTCACACAACCTCAGAAAGTTTCCTGGATGTTGCTACTGGTTATCTATGGTGCTTATTAATCAGTGGGACAGCATTTTAGAGTGGAACATCTACAAGCATTCCATTTTACAACTTCAGTATCAGGGAAAGGACAGGACATTACTTTCCCAGGGTTCATGTTCCAGAAACAAGGTCGTGAGAAATGCAAAATAGAGTTCTGTTTGTCAAAGATTGGGATACAAACAAGTTAACTTACACAGGCTTTCCCACACTTCAGGGTCAAGGAGGCGTAGGTGGTATCCCAGGACTACGTGGACCAAAGGTAGTTTTTTTTTCTTTTCTTAATCCACTCATAATGTGTGTTAATAATGTTACATTCAATTAAACTGAAGAACATTTAGATTAGACAGCATTTCTGGTAAATCTGTTACATAATCATAACACAACCTGTTTGAATCATGGCGTGATGGTGATGAACTCAATTTGTGTGATGTAGGGGAGACCAGGACCACAAGGAGTGCCGGGGCCACCGGGTCGAATAAAAGAGTATTTCACTGAGATAGAGCCACTGATTGAGGTGAGAGCACTGTAACAACTATCCTCTAATTATATAGTGCAAACTAAATATAATAAATAGAAATATACATATATGTGTATAAAGTGCAGTTTCATGTATGTATAAGGATAATTATAATTCAATATGATGACAGTATATAATTTCTTTTCACTTATTATCAACCTTTGTCAATCGAGTTGCATTTTATAGGTGGTTGGGCTTGGGTTGCAAATACCCTAAATGTCAACACCACTAGTAACGTCAATGTGCACCTGACCCATTTCATACCATACTATTTTAGAATCAAGGAAATAAAGCCCTGTTTCGAGGCGAAACATTCACCAAGATTACAAATTAAATTACATGATAACAATGCTTTATATCCCTATAATTATTATAGGTCATGATAGTATATTTAAGGTTTCTTGTGTTGTGGCCTGGGTGTGCCAATGTGGCCACTGGCATCATTTTCTAATATTGGGACCAAAATGAACCAAATAAAACTGCCAGTGCTGTCATTGTAAGTGGTAATTATTTTCTATCCAGGGTCTAAAAGGAAATAAAGGAGATGGTGGAGAAAAAGGCTGCAAGGGCGAACCAGTAGGTTTTCCTATACGATGACACTCTGATCTAATTACGATATACATATTTCTAAAAGTAAAGCAATTTTCTATTCATTTCAAAAGATACCACTACTTACTCTGCTTTTCCTGTGCTCATTTTCTCAGGGAGGAAATGGTTACAGTATTCACATCAAGGGGTCTAAGGGAGACAGAGGAGCGCAAGGCCCAGAAGTAAGATACTACCACATGTGCATACATATCTTTCGTCCAGTCGAGACAGACTACTTCTACCACTTTGCATTTGGGGGGTAATATATATATATATATATATAGAAAAGCTGAACAGCAGAGGGCAGTGATGCAATATTACATCACAGTCAGGGTTATTTGCAATTAAACATGAGCAGGAAAGGACAAAAAAAGATTCTAACCACTGACGTGTACACTGTTTAGAATTTCATTGGAAAAAACTTTTTCCAGGTACCACATTTGGACAATCCCATCCAGAAATTGAGATTATTATATGTCAAATTAGAGTGGCTTGTGACTAAACCTGAGCAGAGGCACTATTTTATAAGGCTATGACGTCTTTAATTTTAAACTTTTGAATTGAAAAAAAAAGTGGAAACTTGGGCCTAATGCCCAGGGCCCCTGGTGGGGTATCATCTTTCTATTGGACCTTTGCCATTGTTTTTCATTTTACCTACAGGGAAAGCCAGGGAAGGACGGTGATCCTGGACAGCTTGGATATAAGGTGCCAACCTACTGTGTCGCAATCGTGTGTGTGTCGTTCTTCATTATGTGGCTTTTGATTACAATCTAGTTTTCTTCAGGGAAATACTGGCCACAGTGGCGATCCAGGTTTTCCAGGGACACCAGGATGGACAGTACGTGATCTGTCACTGTCATAATCAATATCTAGTTGTTTGGTATGTCTACATTCTTTGTCTTAAGCCTTGTTTGTAAACTGTCATTTTAGGGTGAAAAAGGAAATATAGGTCCACCTGGTCCGCCTGGAGAGGTGAGTTTTCAATTTTTTACTTTCAAATCAGTACTTACCAAAAATATTTTATTGGTATGTATGAAAAAGAAAGCATTTTTTCTTATACCAACTCTCCTAGTCGTCCCCTAATTCTATTCCACCACATGTGTCCTTAGTCCCACACCAGCAGTGTTTATTTTTTATCTAGTTTGGTGTCCATAGGAAAGAAAGGAACAACAAAAAAAAGAAAGCCTACAAAAGCGAGAGAGACAGAGAGAGAAAAGATAATCTTAAATATAGGAATACCTGTTCAACGCACTCTGGCATTTCTACACCATAAGTCGTGTCAATTTGTTATTCCAGTCACAGTGGAAGAAATAAGATATAAATGGAACCTACATTTTACTTTGTTCAGGCTTCTCTCCCCTTAGGACACATTTAATCTTTACTAGTTTTAGATTGAACAACACATCTGTCAGCCACCGAGCATGATGGGATAGAGGTTTAAAATATTTCCAGACAAAGTTAAGAAGCAAATGAAGGCAAGGGATATTATAAACATTTAATACTAAAATGGCAATATACAGTTTTGCACACTTGAACACATTCTTGCATCGGAGTGACCCAAAGGATAACTTTTTGGTTATCACTAACTCAGTTTATTTGGTATGATTATTTACTGTAGTGTCAACTGATGCTTTAGGTTTAGGATGAAATAACCTATCTAATTATTAGTATTATTATTATTATTTGCGATGGGGTGTTATTTTGATCAAAGGAATATGACCTGTCATTGGTAATGGTACGTAATGCCATCATTCTTACTCATATTTATTTGTCAAGAAAAACGGAATTTCACATTGTTCCTATTTTATTGTTTCTATTTTATTGGTTGATTTAGCCTCTTTTCTCAGATTTCAGTGGCTCTTCTAAAATGAGCTGCTTCATTTTAGAAAGAATGATGGATGATAACATGGCCGCAGAGAAATGGGTTCTCCATAAGCCGGGACATTTAAAAAGTGGTTTAAATCTCAATAAAAAAAAACAACAGCATATTTTTGGAAGAAAATCTATCTGAGACACAAAACTGATTGATGAGTATACACACAATGTTGTCTGGGAAAAACAAACTAGCAGCACATAATGCAGATATATGAGACCCCAAGGATGTCACAGGCCAAACTGTGCAAAGATTATTATTGCAAAGATTAAAATGATCAATTATCAGTGATTGGTTGTCTACATCTGGCAGGGTGGAGAATACAGGACTTTGATGGGTTACGGTCAATCATTTCACTTTTTTTTTTTTTTCAAGGGAAGATCTTTATGGCTATACTGCCTGTGGCTTTAAATCAAGAGAGACAATTTTACATTGCAATTTGACATTGTCTTTTGACCAGTGTGGTTTTGTTTACAGATAATTAGCCATGTGACTGAGCCACCGAAAGGATACCGTGGAGATCCTGGTCTCCCTGGTCCACCTGGACTTCCCGGGAGTAGAGGTAGATAAGCAGCTTCATGACAGTGAGCTGACAAATAGATCAATACAATAAATGCTAAGTTTACATTTAACACATTCCCTTTATAGTAGAACCAACTGTTGTAGTAACAGTTACAACCAATGAGGGTTGGCACTGGTGGCAAACATTTATACCTACGGTCAATTTAGAGTGACTAATTAATCTCTGTATGTTTTTGGGCTGTGGAAGGAAACCAGAGAACCCGGGGAAAACCCATGCACACGCATGGAGAACATGCAAACTCATGAACTCGAGCCTTTTTGCTGCAAGGCAACAGTGCTAACCACTACTCTGCATGTGACCCAGAATTTAAAAAATAGACAATAAAATAAGCTATTTCTCTTCTCTTAGGTTTTGTGGGCTTTCCTGGGCCAGATGGCCTTCCAGGTGAATCTATATATCTCTTTAACTGTTCCATTTTTATTGCATTTTTAAGGTAGAGAGTAAAAAAGTATTACTTTTAAATCTAATAATATTGCTCACAGTCACTCACTGTATATTCCACAGGCCGTGCATCTGGGATTGGTATACCAGGTCCACACGGTCCCAGTGGCTTTCCAGGCCCCAAGGGAGAACCTGGGGAGCCTGGGCATATGTATACTGGACTCCCAGGTCTAGATGGGGACCCTGGTGATCAAGGGCCTCCAGGAGATCAGGGCCCACCTGGACCACCAGAAGACCGAAGTATGTATAAATGTCTTCCCTCTGCAGTTTCTCCTTTTTATAATAACACTGACTGGTATAATTTTCCATGTGGATAGTTATTTAAATTTTATTTAAAGATTAATTTAATACAGCTCTTGCCTTATGATTGCATTGGATATTATTTAAAGTTATTCTATGACCTTTTTATTATATACTTTTTCCACTTTTATATGAGTCACATTTAGAAAATTTCCTGAGATCTCACATTTAGAGAAAGAGAGAGCATTTATATTGTATAACCCTGTCAAAGCTCATTTGCATTCTATTCTCTTGTATTATGTAGAATAACATTTCTGCAGTTCCTTTACAGTAAAGCATAAATATATTTTTATATGCAATAGAATGTGTCAGTAATTTTGACAAGACAAGAAAAATAATGGATTGCTTCTGTATGTACAAAAATTAAGTACTACCACTTCTCTATTCTGGCTGTGACCCTTTTATAGCAGATATTTGATTTTATTGCCAGGCTTCTGGTGTTTGGACGATGATTTCCTAATCCATGTGATGGAAATAAAAGTTTTTTTTTATATTACTGTATTGTGAGAGTATTGGGAAAACATAATTACTGAAATAATGTACTTTACTGTTTGTGTTGCTCATAGACAACAGGATAACCAAAGGTCTTCCTGGTATAAAAGGAATGAAGGGTATACCTGGACCCATCGGGTATGATGGGACATTTGGAATGAAAGGTGAAAAATAGTTTGACCATCCAACACGGAGAGCAAAAAAAAAAAGTTCTGTTATAATATATGATACTGTGTAATAAAAGTTCTCACTATTTTGTCCGGTACAGGACTGAAGGGGGAGCCTTGTTATGAGTGTATAGGACCAGGACTCCCCGGATCACCAGGTCCTCCTGGTCCACCTGGCATTCCTGGTAAAACCACTCCATTACCTGCATTATTTTTGCTTTCCTTCTACATGCAAATCCATTTTTACATTTATGTTTTAGATTTTTACTAGCATCCATCCTCAGGTTTAGTTCTGAATGGTCCTAATGTGCCCTAAACGCGTCCTAAGATCCGAACACAGAAATCACATTTGGAGGTAGTATGAGGAGGCATTTGTTCACATTTCTGAGCTTTATGAACAAATGACACATCCAGAATGCAAGGTGTGAAGAGTCATACTCATCATGATCTGGCTGTGATCAGATCCCTGAGGTTAGATATTAATATCAGGTCTGAACAGGACCATACATTGTCATGTCTATTGTTCAGGCTACAATCAAGGACCAGGTGCCAAAGGTGATCCAGGATTCCCAGGACCTAGTGGTTTACCTGGAAGACCAGTAAGCATTTCCCACTTTAAAAAGTGAAGTGTTTTTGCTGTTGTTTTACAAGCAGTTAAAATAATTCTCATTCAAGGGTCCTATTGGTGAAACTGGACTCCCAGGTGCCCCGGGACGAAAAGGAGATGCTCATTCATATAACACCCCAGGGATAAAGGGAGAGAGAGGGGACCCAGGACAACCTGGCCAGCCTGGTGCAAATGGTTTACCTGGGTTGCATGGTTTACCAGGTCGCAAAGGTAACCAAGGCCCTCCAGGGGATTTGGTAAGCACTGGCTTGGTACTGGTTTGAGTCAACAACTGAGTCTTTGTTTTATGGCATCAACATTTTTCATAGGTTTCTTTCTTCTATCTAGTATCCTTTTCCGGGAGACCGCGGATTAACAGGTGCACCAGGGCTCTCAGGTAGATCAGGGCCAGTTGGCCTCCCTGGGCCAGTAGGATATGGGCCTCCTGGACTATCAGGCAGTAAGGGAGATGTTGGTGTTCCTGGTTTGCCAGGACAGCCTGGAATTCCAGGTGAGGAAACACACTGACAATTATTGGACAAACTAAATACATTTACATAGACCGACAAAAGGACTAACAACTGATGTGTGTGTCCCTGGTTTGGTAGGCCAGAAAGGGGAACCTAGCCACTTTCATGCTAAAGGCCCCCCAGGACCACAAGGATTTAAAGGTCTGCCAGGATCACCTGGAAACCCAGGTATGGATGGATGGATGGATGGGTGGATGGTCTATACATGCAATAGACAATGAATGGAATAACTGTTTTTACTCATAATTTTTTATACTCACAAAACAAGGTTATCCAGGAGTTCCAGGCTCCCCAGGAGCACCAGGAGCACTAGGACAGAAAGGCGAAAGAGGACATCTGTCATTTCCTGGAAAGCAGGGGACCCAAGGAGGAAAAGGTGATGAAAGCGCTATTTATGTCAAGGAATGTATACCTTGTACTGTATATTCACAGCTGTGTCATTGGTTGTTCTGGAAGTTGTTTTGACATTACTTTGAAAAAAATGACTGTGTGTGTGTGTGTGTGTGTGTGTGTGTGTTGTTCAGGTGAAAAAGGAAAGCCAGGTCTCCCAGGTTATCCAGGTAGAGGTTTGCCTGGCCAGCCTGGGCCTCAAGGCCCTCCCGGTGCTCCAGGACTGAAGGTCAGGGACATAAAAATCATATGCATTTTGGGTAGTTTGTTCGCTATGATGTAGAAAACCAAATAAAAGATGCAGAATAGGCCCTTTGCAGAGCAGCCATCTTGAGTGGGTAAGGCACAGCTGTTATTGATCACAGTGAGTGTGGTCAGTTCATAAAAGTCAGGATATCATGACAGTGAAACCAGCATGAACCTTGAAACTGAGGAAGCTAAATGGAACTCTATAATTTGATTATTTACACCTTACACCTTATTTACACCAGCTACCATCCATACTCAGGTCCAGAAACACAAAAAAACATAGTATGTATTAATTATCGTAGTTAGGCACTATACAGTTGACTCAAATCATATCTACTGTTTCCTTTCTAAAGCCAAACTAAGCTAACTAGTCACTGGCAATGATATTGTTGTTATTCTCATAACAGGAAATCATGTAAGTGTATTGCTCATATACTATTCTACCCAGTTGGGTCGAATGACGTGCAATTTATTGGGACAAGCGATGGTGGATCATTGACAGAGTGAGTCTTTCAAACCATGCCAATGTGAGCCTGGGCAAGAAACTCAACCCCAAGTAACACCTGACGACTGTGCCGACAGTATGTGAATGGGTATACTAATAATGGGTGATAGGCAAAGCTGTAGCATAAAGCAGTTTAGAGGAATCATCATGACGAGAAAAGTGCTATGTAAATACTGACCATTTACCACTTACAAGTGGGTTTGATTGGACTATTGATTGGAACTTTTATTTAGAATGGGAACTATGTTTTCAGGAAAGCCACATTCTGTAAAATAGGTACTTTTGTAATAATAATTTTTGTGGCCTTAACCTCTGTATAAGGTCATCAACATCTGAGATTCTTCATGTTTCAGTGCAGTTGACCTTTTTGTGAGTTGGTGAAAGGTGAAAAATCATGGTAGTTAACTGTCCTAGCACAAGCTTAACACAGTGTTCTGTTGTAGGCACAGAGGAATTAGTGAAATCGATGAATGAATTATTTCTATGTGTTTGATTAATAGGGTAATAGTGGCCCTGGAAAAACTGGACCCCCGGGCTTCCCAGGGCCTATGGGTGAACCTGGAGCTCAGGGGACTATAGGTGATCCAGGGACTCCTGGTCTACCTGGGAAAACAGGGCCAACTGGCAACCCTGGTTTCCCAGGAGAAAAAGGTAGTAACCTTTTCTTTTACACATAATAAATGAAGACATATGTCACATTTACTGCACTGTTCTAAAATGTATGCAGGAAGTAAAGGTTCTGTAGGGCCCCCAGGACTACCTGGTAGCAAGGGTTCATGTACAGATTTACCTGGACCTGCAGGACCAGCAGGACCAGATGGTTTGCCAGGAGTTCCAGGTTGGTTTTTGTTTGATGTTATGTGATATACTTTGATAACAACCCCAGAAACACAATCAAAATTAAAAGGTGAAAGATGAGAAAAGATTTTATGTCTAACCTATTTTTCTGCTCATCAACTTCTGTTATATTTCTTTATCTGCCTCCCAGGGAGTAATGGATTTCCTGGTGAGAAGGGAGGTCAAGGATTTCCAGGGTCAGGCCATTCTGGTCCCCATGGAGAGCCTGGTTTCCCTGGGCCATCAGTGCCAGGTTCATATGGGCTTCCTGGACAAAAAGGAATTAAGGGACAAAATGGCCTGCCTGGTCAGCAAGGTATGGCATTGTTGCTCTGACAGGCTGCAATATTACACTACACTATTATACACAATATTTAACACTTTTATGTATATATATATATATATATATATATATATATATATATATATATATATATACACATATATACACATATATATACACACATATACAGTACATACACACACACATGATTAAATCAGCTTTCAAAATCAAAATCCAACTGCATAACATAAATATTAATGTTATAATCCCAAGTGAGAATCGTGTTTAGAGTTTGTCTTTTAATGTGACATACTTTTGGATCTCTGCAGGACTGAGGGGAGATCCTGGACCAGACGGATTACCAGGATATGGACCAGATGGATTGCCTGGACCTATAGGGCCACCAGGCCTAATAGGTAAGCCACAAATACAACCTGCATATTTCAACTGACAAGTAAAACACTGTATGTCTGTTAAACATAATACAACAAGTACAAAATACAACACCCTGCGATATATATGTCATAATGTCATAGCTTCTTCCCGTTGTTGATGATTGTATGTATGGTCCCAACCTGTTCTCATCATGAGAGCGTCATGTACACCACCCCGTCAGATGTGGAAGGATACCTTGTAATGCAGAGAAACGTGACAGAGCGGCAGTATATGACGCTCTTGGAATGAGAACTGGCAGATGGCCCACAGGTAGGATTGAGTTAATCCCCCCATGACTATTACCCACACAGGTTCCCCTGGGCCAGCCGGAGCCAAAGGTTCCCGGGGTCCTACAGGCATAAATGGAGAACCAGGTTTCAGAGGTCCTAAAGGCCCTCCATCACCACCACCACACACAGACCTTATTGGGCCCCAAGGAGACCCTGGCACTCCAGGTATGCCCTTCAGAGTAAACTATTTCAAAGAACTTGCGCTGTTCTTGCTGAAAAAAAATGATCTAGTTTGTTTAATTTTGTCACAATAGTGACAATGTCATGCATTCCTCATTCAGTCATCATATTAAGCTGGCCATATTTTAGTATAAAGATTTGTCTAAATAGGAGAAGCCAGGCAACCTACTGTCAGTGAACAGTATGCAAATCATTACATTACATGTCATTTGGCAGACACTTTTATCCAAAGCGACTTACAATAAGTGCATTTCAACATTTGGGTACGAACAAGAGCTAGAAGTAAGTTAGTGCTTCAAGTAAGCCAAACTATTAAGTGCTAGTAATAAGTGCAATGTACAAGTAAGTGCTTCCCTTTTTTTCTTTTTTTTTTTTTTTTTTTTTTTGTCGTCGTTGTCTTAGTCAATCAGTACATTACTTGTGAGTTAACTGTCATACTTTTTGACATACAGTACATAATGAAATAGTGAGATTGTCTAAGTGTACTTTGCAAGGCGATCCTGGTAAAAGTGGTCCCTCTGGAGATCCTGGAATTACTGGCGCAAAAGGACTAAGAGGGAGAGAAGGCGCAGTAGGTGTTCCTGGACTAAGAGGTTTGAAATTAGCGTCACATTTGTACCCACAATAATTAGAATTTTGACCCACCAAATCATTCTAGCTAGATTAACAGTTTATTTCCCTTGCATTTGTGCCGTGTCATTATCTGTGTCCAGGTCCTCCAGGTGATCCAGGTATTGATGGACCAGTGTTCTCAAAAGGAACTCAAGGACCTGCTGGAGACCCAGGAGACCCAGGAGTCAGAGGGCCTAATGGTAAGACATAAACTAAATTAAGGCCATAAACACCTTTTGCTTGACTAACCTTACAAGTGAGAGCACTTGAATCTGAATCTAACCGGCTATTTACTTTCTTCACTCTTCAAAGCTTATTTTACAGTCAGTCAGTAAGTGATATTAGAGCAAGGTGTTTGTTTTTAATATCTAGTAATAATCTAGTTCTATTTTTCTTGCAGAAAAGCTTTTTTTTTTTGCTTTATCCTTCGCAGGCCTTAAAGGTTTTAAAGGAGATCAAGGAATTGTGGGAGCTACAGGTCCATCTGGTGCACCCGGTCCAAATGGATACAAGGGAATTGAGGGAGAACCATGCGACTGCGAACATGGACTACCTGGACCAGTAGGACAAAAGGTAATGAAGAGTGATCCAAACATACAGCAGAGCAGAGTACAACTTGATAAAACAATGTGTATGGCCTCAGAAAATGTGTTAATTTGTCTCTTCATCTCTCTTTTATTCTTACCTTCCTTAGGGTGAACCAGGATTAGCCAACACTTATGAAATGAAGGGTCAGAAAGGAGAGCCTGGTATCAGTGGAACAGTAGGAGTACCAGGAAGCCGTGGAGTCAAAGGAAACCCAGGACCTGTTGGAGAAATTGGTTACTACAGTGTTAATAGAATATTTATATACTGCAATATTTATTTTACTCATTTTATTTACCTCTCCACACCATCTGCTCCAGGTCCACCCGGCTATCAAGGGCCTAAAGGATCAGATGGACCACCAGGACAAAAAGGACAACCAGGACCTAATGGACCATTAGGCAAAGTCCCTTGAAATAAAATTTTTCTACCATTTAGCATTACCATAAAAGCTAAAAAATAATTAAACACATGTTTTAAAAGTGCAAACTATTGTGTTTACTATAAAAAAATATAATGTTTTATGTTTTAAACTGTTATATTTAATTGGAGTGTATTTTATGTGTAAACTGAGCCTGATATTTTCCATTTCTCTTTTCCCTCAGGTTACCCAGGTCCACCCGGTGCCCGTGGTTATCCAGGTCCTAAAGGCAACCAGGGCCGGGATGGGATCCCTGGACCACCAGGACAGAAAGGGGATAGTAAGTGAAATCTTGCATTTGTGGCCCAATACACTCGCACACATCCTGCTCATTACATTGCAGTTTCACAGGCATGCACATGCAGGTCTGCATCAGTATAGCATTTAAGGCATACATAGTCAATCTCACATTCCATATCAGTAGTGGCAAAAAAACAGCCACCAATTGGAAGTGTTGTGCTACTAGGAGCATGTGCAGTCCACGTGGAATCAAACAGGTGTGCTCATGTTCATCTGTGTAGGCTCCTTGCACGCCACCGTGAATACGGACAGATTATTTACTTTGCAACACATGGACTTTTGTGGACACATGAACATGAGAAGTTAGACCCAGGACTCACTGTTGTTAGTTTTTCTGCAACAATTGTCTCCTTGTTATTTGACAAACATAATGGAGGAAGCCAAAGCTCACCTATCCTTCTATATGTCTTCTGTAGTCATAACAGAAGTGACTCCGGGGCGACGTGGTGACACAGGCCAACCAGGTGAGTCACAGGTAGATGAGGTTATCCTTTTTCAGGACTTGGGTCAATTTACTTCTTTTGGCAAGATATATGATTTGTTCATTTCATCTTTTGAACATTCTCATGACTTAGAAGTGTCTATTCTCCTTGGAAGGTTATGTCACAGCTGGTGAAAGCTTTTGGCACCTGCCTGTTTATGCAGTAGTTCATCAGTGGATCCAAACAAAGTGTGACACAACAAATAAACAGTAATAAAATTATGAAATTGATCGTACAGGCATGTCGTAAATATCCACTGCTCTGGATCCACTGTACAAGTTATTCACAACTGCTTTATACTGTTGTAGACATCAGTGCAAGGACTGTTCTGTCTGAATTGTAGGGCCACCTGGGAACCCTGGACCTCCTGGCTTGTCTGTCACAGCAAGTCCTGGTCCAAGTGGAGACAGAGGACAGCCAGGTCCACATGGGGCTAATGGTCCAAGAGGACCACCCGGACGAGAAGGGGCATGCGTACCTGGTCTAAAAGGAAATCGTGGCCCTCCTGGGAGTCCTGGCAGACCAGGTGCTCTGATATACCTTTAAAAAAAGTGACACAATACACAGACACATTAATTCAAATATTGTACTTCACAATGTATTAAGAAGGGACACAAGTACAAAAAAAAAAAAAAAAAAAATGACAACCAGATACAGCAATATCCTGGCATAGCTTTTTCCAGCAAACATCAATTACTTGTTCTCAGTAGTTCTGAGTCGAAAAGCTATTTTAATATATTGGATCCTAAATTTATTTAACTGTGCTCAGTTTTTATGTGTCACATACAGTAATGTAATTTCATTATACTAAAATGATTTTTTTAGTAATCTCTTACCTGCTGTATGTGTAGGCTGGCCGGGTTCACCTGGCCCTCCAGGCCTCAGTTTACCTGGGTTTAAAGGAGACAGAGGGAACATGGGTCTTACAGGAAGCCCAGGTTATATTGGACCACCAGGAGATCCAGGACCTCAAGGACCACAAGTAACTGACCGATCTTTTCTCACTTGGCAAACACTTAACAAAACAATCTTCTCAAAGGAAAAGTCAAAAGAAAAAAAAGTGTAATTTTCTTCTTTTTTCCGGGGATATTATATAATTTTGGTTTGATTTCAAGCATCCCCTGCAGATACATACACATCTGATATTGATATCTTTCGTCTTGATTCTCACTGCAATACTTATACAATACAATTCTAATATTTGACTCTTTATTGGTTCCTTTCTCTCCCCCCCAGGGTGCAAAAGGCGGACCTGGCAGCCCAGGGCCAAAAGGTTATTCTGGTCCTCCTGGAATCCAAGGGCGTCCAGGTAATCTATCATTCCAACTTCAGTGCATAAATTGGGTGCTCTCTATGACTTTCTCTACAGACAAAGGCAGATGTGTCACCACAGAGGACTAATAGTCCTCAACTGATTTATGTTCCAACAACTGAGATGGAATAAAAATGGGACCAGTAATAAATGAGACGGAAGAAATAAGATTTATATATTATATATTTTTATACAGGATAAGATGGAATTGATGTGGGGAAAAAGGGTCTGAATTAAAACCACTATACTTGTAATCAAGTATATGTATGTATTTTTTATGACATGTTTTTAGGTGGCAGTGGAGACCCTGGATACACACCAGGCCCGTCTGGTCCACCTGGACCCAAAGGTTTCCCTGGACGACCTGGTACGTCAAACATCCGTCTGACGTTTGTTCACAATAACATGAGTAACAGTGGGCCCTGAATGAACAGCCTCTTGGTATAAAGCACTCATAGCAGCAGAGATGCAATATTTTACCGAGTATCAATAGATAACTCTAATGTTGCTGAGACTTATAGTACAATGAACCACAGATATTATATTTTGTTTTTGTTTTAATTTCATCAATATTCCTTGCCATCCACTATAGGCCGTAAGGGTGAACCAGTACTCATCGCAGCAATACATGAGCGAGGACCTCCTGGTTTACCTGGTCCCCCTGGTAATCAAGGATCCCCAGGGAGCACTGGATCATCGGGACCAACAGGCTTTCCAGGTTTGACATATTTACTGAAATTTCAGATTTGCTAACGGTCAGTTGAAGAACTTGAATTGAGTTTGCACTCTTCGTTTTACTATGTCTGTTTGCAATCGTAATTATTATATCTTGATGGTTAATATCACACATGAAAAGGAAACGCTAAAGCTCTTGATCCTGCTGTTGTTCATGTGTGGCACTGGATCTTTCTGTCCAGGCAAGCCAGGCTTAAAAGGAGTGCGAGGTTCCAGCCCAATTGGCCTTCCTGGTTTTCCTGGCGTTAAAGGAGAGAAAGGAAGAGCAGGACTTCCAGGTGAGTCCATGTATTTGTGGATGGAGATAAATTAGTCTTACCAGTGCATCTTGATATTGTATGATACCTTGCCCACATGATTTCATTTAATACATTTTGTTCATCATCAATCAACCTTACTTTCAATCAAAGGTCCAGATGGTAGATCTGGGGACCCAGGCCACAAGGGTCTTCCAGGGTTGCCCGGTACAGCTCTTCCATGTGATGTTGACACTTTCATGATAGCCAGACACAGTCAGAGCATCCATGTCCCCGACTGTCCTCGTGGCTCTACTTTCATTTACTCTGGTTACTCCCTTCTCTTCATCAACGGAAATAAACGGACTCACGGTCAGGACCTTGGTAAGAGCATAGAAACGTTTGATAAACAGAATACCGGTGTCTTTGTTTGTTTTATGACATTGTTCTTACACTTCAAACTGTCTCTCAGGCACAATGGGAAGCTGTCTCCCCCGTTTCTCCACCATGCCCTTCCTGTTCTGTGACACAGAGAGTAACTGTCGCTATGCTTCTCGTAATGACTATTCATACTGGTTGTCGACTGACACTCCTATGCCTGCCAACATGGTTTCCATCACAGGGGATAAGCTGGCCTCCTACATTAGCAGGTGCACACACATGCACACACACGTTTATATTTAGCAATAATATAAATACAGACTCATATACAATAAGGACACATGAAGCAGAGAGATATGGGTGTGACGTAGGGCTGAACAATTAATCGAAATTGATTGTACAATGGTTCTTAAAGCCAAATGTGTGTCAAAATATCATTTTAGATTAATTATTGTCTTGATCCATACACATCTTATTCTACAGACTGGAAAGAACATCTTTGTTTCTCACAGATCTGCACAAATATCACACAGTAATCCTTTTAAATATGTTTTTCGAAGGAAAACGAGAATAATGATGTAAAAATCAGCATTCCCTCTGATATCTCGAAAATCATATTGCAATCGCAAATCCTGTTAAAATAATCGCAATTAGATATTTATTCAAAATCGTTCAGCCCTAGAGGGAAGTGTCACGGGTTAAATAGACCACCAAATTGGAAGACTGTGTTTGATATGTGGTACGGTGAGTGAGGCGTGTCATGTGTTTGTGGTGCATCTCGAGTTGCATGTGGTAATTACAACACAGTACATTAATCAAACGATGTCAAATCACGTATGACTTTGATTTACATTTAATTAAAGTGACTTCTTGCTATTTAATATGACTTGGGTACTAATATATAAGTGTCTGTATGCATGTGTGGTCTAAGGTGCACGGTGTGTGAAACCACTTCCAATGTCATAGCTATCCATAGCCAGACAGCTCGGATACCCCAGTGTCCCCAAGGATGGGAGTCCCTGTGGACTGGCTACTCTTTTGTCATGGTAAAGAAGCCAGTGTTTCTTGCTTGTGATTTGCTGATTCTTCTCATGTGCCATTTTCCAAGTAAATTCTTTCTCTTGACCTTCGTCCATTCTAGCAAACAGGTGCTGGTGCAGGTGGCTCCTCTCAGCCTTTGGCTTCTCCTGGCTCATGTCTGGAAATGTTCCGCCAAGTGCCCTTTGTTGAGTGTCATGGCAGGGGAACATGTAACTACTATCCTGACTCCTATAGCTACTGGCTGGCCTCCCTTGACCCCAACAACATGTTCAGGTAAACTGTTCATTTATCTATTAAAGCAGTGGTGGGTGCAAGCCAAAGGTATTTTGAATTAAGTCATCTGCAAGATGGACCACATATAATATGTAATTTCCAATATAAAACAGTTACAAACCTGCTAATCCTTAAAATTCAAGTTTAGTGATTCCAATTTTTATCCACCCTGATACATACTTGTCCACATGCAAATCATTTAAATGTTTACATGTTACTACACAACTGCACTACATATTGATATGTGAGAGTCTTGTAGCTGCACCTGTAACCATGCATCCGTGTATTCTGTTCTCCCCTCTAGTAAACCTGTTCCTCAGACAGTGAAGGGACCTTTTCTACCAAACGTCATCAGCCGCTGTCGGGTCTGTAGAAAACCTTTCCATTCGCCTGGTTCAGGTGGCGGACGTGGGGACAGTTTTTAACACCGAGTATTTCCTTTTTCAGAGTTGTTTAAATTATTGAGCCAGTCTTTTTAGTGTAACGTGTGCATATCTGCCGGGGATCTGTATATTGTTATATGTCAAAATGAAAAAAGAAACACCAATCTGCCACATTGTCAGTCATCTATGATGGCAGTTATATGTGCTCTGAAACGGTATTAAACTTAATTAAACATTTAGTGATCCATTATATTTTATGGATCCTATATTGTACCACCAGATTGTAAATAAATTATTCAGGAGACATAATAACTATAGTAACAGCTTTTTTATTTTTATTTCTAGAGTATTTTTGGAAAAAGAGCAAACACCAAATGTCCTGTTTTGTGCATGTGACAGCGTTACTACTGAGAAATAATCAAGGAGCAGTAAATGACGGCATTAGGTCAGACAATCAGGAAGGATGTTGTAAATGTGACTTGCTCTTGCTTTGAAAATTGTAAAATTTTATTTTCACATGCAAACACTGAGTCATCAGTGTCCTCACTCTAAAAAAACCTCTCTTGGAATTCTAAATGTTAAATGGTGCATGGAAAAGATTAAACTCTATGACTCATACTGCCTTCAGCCTCCTCTGACCCATTTCTAAATTAACAGTTTGAGGAAACAATATTAGAAAGGAATTTTTATCAAGAGAAATCACCTTTGTAACATTGTCACTGATTCTAAATATGAGCCCACACTTTTTAAGCGGTTACTAAAATAGTATTTGCAACGCACCCTAAAAGAACAGTCATTTACTCTGAGCTCACTCATCCATTTCTGCCACTGTGATCAATAGATGCAAACGCACTGTGGAGCTAGATGCAAAGATGCACAGAGCAGAACACCCGCAAACAAAACGGTGTTTGAAATACTGTTTCTTTTTGGCACGCAGATATTCCAAGATATCGACTGCTGAGAGAACACAACCCTGTGTGCTTATGTAACAAAGTTGGCAAGTTCCAGACAAAAAAGACTCTCTTGTATGAATTAAAAAAGCTGTGATGTAACCAGTTCCACAGAAATTACATTAATAGTTTTTGACATTTTTGACATTTGTCTTGTTCCAGTCCTTGAGTCCTGCAGTAAGAAGCAGCCACTCAAATAATGCCAACTTTAATTAAATATGTCTTACATGACCTGGTGCAGACAGCTGTCTGCATGTATAGAAACGCTCTTGCTGTAAAGTGCTCTCCGTAGCCTTGTTAAAAGGATTATTCTGCTCTCAACAATGCACTCACTAATTGTTCATGCAGCTATGTCAGGCTTCCACACCTTTCTAATTGGTTTAAAATTCCAATTTGTTGAGGAGGTTGACATGCTTCAAGGTTGCCTCAGATTTTAGAAGGGTGCATCCTTTTAGTTTTATCCATAGGGGACACAAAGTCGCCTATCCATTGTAGGGCAAATGCATAAAGACAAACAAACATTCACTCTCACACTCACACCTAGGTCAGTTTAGAGTGTCCAATTAACTTAATCTGCATGTTATTGGACTGCGGGAGGAAGCCGGAGTACCCAGAGAAAAGCCACGCATGCAAACTCCACACAGAAAGGTCAGTCAAACCGGAATTCAAACCAGTGATCTTCTTGCTGTGAGGTAATAGCGCTAGCCAATACCCCGCCATGTGACCCGGCATTAATACTAATACATTTAAAGAATATTGGCAGATTGTGTTTTTGTTTTAAATAGACTTATTCTCTATTATGTGCTGATCTTTATCGACCTGGGATTCCTTGTAACTTTTCATCATAAACATATTATTGAAGGTTTATGAAGCAATTTACCAACTGCAGAGAAACTGGAGTTACTATGAATTTCTGAGGGAAACTTTGCAGGGAAGGAATAACTGACATTTCTTAATCACTTTAAGACATTAGATATGATTGGAAAAGGATTTTCGTTGATGTTGAACCTTCAGGTGCTTTCCCTAAAACCAGTTAATAACTTGTGTGATGCTATAGTCAAGACTCACTTGCAAATAATAATTTTCTGATAAGGTTTTTTTCTCCTTGAAAACTTAATTTAAATAAAAGAAGCGGAAATGTAATAACCCTTATATTTGCCTTATAAACCTTAAAACACCAAGTGTTCATAAATTTTCCAGTCATGAAATGCAGTTGCGCATTCACAGCATGTACATTGCAAAATCTTTACAGCCTGTGATAAATACTCCTTAATTCAGATGCAGGAGAATTGTTAAGTTAAACAGAGCAGAAATCTCATTAAAGAGATGCACGGACCAAACTCACAAGGGTGTAACAAATGATACGTTGACCTTCATGAACCGTGGAGCATCCCAGTGTCTCCTCACTACACATTGATTCAACGTTATGGTACAGCAAGTTTAACAAAAGGATTGTTTTCCTAATGTCTGTGTCATTGTTTCATTCAACATGAAAGCACATTTCATTTTTAGTGGGATTTAGCTTAAACAAAAGAGGCCGGGGGGGGGGGGGGGGGGTCACATTAATGACAGCATCACAGTGACCTCCTGTTTTACAACCTGATTAGTGTGTTTATTTTCATGGTGACACCAGGAAAGATCAGGTTGGGGGAAACATCTTTATTTAGACCTTCTGTTTCACCCCTAATGACCGCTGTAAATTAGATGATACATGCTTCAGTGACCTGACGGGGGACAAACACAAAACTGGGAATAGCCATTACGCAGATAACCACTGGATACTCCTCCCTTTTTTGGGCCCTTGGTACCAGTTATAAAGCAGCTCAGCATTATTCTGTTAAGGCATACATCAGAGGATGCTGTGGTGTCACAGCAAGACAAATCTCCACATCAAGAAACACAATCAAGCAAGATTTCCTTTTAATCCAAGGATGTCCCACATCTTCTGCTACTTGGCACTTCTGTGTTTTGCATCGTGTGTTGCTGAAAACACAGAGACTGAGCAGGCATTTAAAGACCTGCAACTTCAGCAAGACTCCATGTCATGGCTCAAGAGATTACAAGACAAACGGGTAAGAAGTGTTCATCTTCCTTAATTGCTCTTAAATTTTAATTTCCTTGATATACCGATCACTGACTACCCAGGGTACGTAATGTCTAAAACAATATACATGTGAAGTAAAGATTTCCCATTTTGCAACATTTAGAAGTCTGCATTTCATTACATTATTGCTATTGTTTTGTTCCATAGGAGTCAACAAAGACATGGAAGATTGTCGAACTACTCAGTGATATTTTTAAATCTGAAAATGGAATAATCCTCCATGAGTCCAAAGACACAGAGAAGCAGGAGAAGAATCGACGTGAGCTGAGTGGCAGACTGACAACCCGCAAAGCCGGATGTCGAGTCTTCTTCTGGAAATCCTGGACCTCCTGCTAACTTTGTTTCCACTCAAGTGCGAGATTGGCGAGTCGTATCTCAAATCTGTTTTAGTTTTACTCCTCTTGTGCTACAATTATGACATAACTGTAAGCATCCTTCAACTGAATTATCTCAAAGTGATACTATTAACATTTGATGGTTTAACACAGCTTTCCTCTCACAAACAAAGAAAATAACTCATAAAGACTGAATCACAGTTTTCTGACTCTCTGACTCGTGCTGCTGTTACACCATGCATTCATCCTCATCCTGTAAAGGTCAGAGCCAAAGTTATATGTCTCACTTCAAAAAAAAGTAATGACTGTCCACTACTAGTCCACTATTCAATGTGAACCGTACTGGCTGTTCCTGGGGCAGTGAAGAGACTTGGAACTTGACCAAAGTTTACATCAGTGTAAAAGCACCTCTGCCACTTTTCATTCTCGGGGCTAGCCGAACAATAGATAACTCTCCTGCTCTAAATGGATGCATTATTCAATGCACCCGAACGTCTTCTTCTTCAAAATGAAGTGGGCCCTGAATATTTAATGACGAGTAAATGAAATGACACTGTGAAAAAGCTGCTGCAAAACCCTGCTTGTCAACAAGATGGTTGAATAATCCCTGCAGAGAGCAGGGAAAACTCAGCAGGCTTCCTTTGAACACAACAGTCCCCCACTGTCCTGTTTTATTTGGCCACATGTTTATAGATTATATAACTTGAACCGTTTTATATCTGCAGCTCGCCTCCCTCTTTCCCGTTCTCTCCCTCATTTCTGTCCCCCATTTCTTCTTCTCGCTTTAATTTTGTACAGTTTCTGTCTTACTATGTAGAGTTCCTTGGGATAATGTATATGTTGTGATTTGGCGCCGTACCA